>NC_067162.1:47974036-48236536 GCF_903995435.1 Acomys russatus | reverse complement strand
TTTTTGAGACGCGCGTTGTGTTTGCTTATTTTTTGAGACAAGGTCTCGAACTCACTGTGTGGCTGAAATTGACATTGAACTTTTGCCTCTCCTTCTCCCCCTCCTCCTCTTCCTCCCATTTCTCCTCCCCTCTTCCTCCCCTCCTCCCTTTCTCTTCCCCCTCCTCCTCCTCTCCTTCCTCCCTCTCCTCCTCCCCCTCTTCCTCCTCCTCCCTTCTCTTCATTTTCTTCTAGTATAAAGGCAGATTTATGAGGGCAGCTCTCAAGAGGGTTCACCATTGGTCCCAAGACATAGTGACAGAGAAGTTGTCATGCAGCCGGAGACAGAGAAGGGATGGGGGAGGGAAAAAAGAGTGTATGTACAGAGAGAGAGAGAGAGAGAGAGAGAGAGAGAGAGAGAGAGAGGAGAGAGCGAGAGGAGAGCGCAATCTTCCTGCCTCTACCTCTTCAGTACTGAGATCACAGGCATGCACGCCCACTTCTAATCTATACACTACTGGGGTCAGCCTTGGGGTTGCTGTATGCTAGGCAAGAACTGCAGCGATCAAGCTAGGTCCTCAATCCTTTCTTCTTCTTCTTCTTCTTCTTCTTCTTCTTCTTCTTCTTCTTCTTCTTCTTCTTCTTCTTCTTCTTCTTCTTCTAAGATTTTATTTATTTATTATTATGTATACAGTGCTTTGCCTGCAGGTACCCAGAAGAGGGCATCAGATCACATTATAGATGGTTATGGGCCACCATGTGGTTGCTGGGAATTGAACTTAGGACCTCTGGAAGAGCAGCCAGTGTGCTCTTAACCTCTGAGCCATCTCTCCAGCCCCTATTTCTTCTTTTGAGACAGAGTCCCTCTGAGTTGTCCTGACCTTGGATTCACACCTAGCATGGGCCAGCCTTGGGCTTGTGACCTGTCCCTCTTGAGTAGTTAGGAGAACAGGCATGTGCCACTACACCCAGCTGTAGTTGGACCTTTTTCTTGCCCTTCTCCTGTCCCAACCAGGACCAGGACCTGCAGATTGTTCAGCAAAAAACAGTCTATCTTCCCTTCCCCAGGGCCAGTGCCAGAGACCATGAAGGGCCACCACTTTCTGCTGCTAAGTCATGGTACTCAGTGGGCGGGGCAGATGTGAAGGTTTTCTTTTCTTTTTTCAGTGTATGTACACAAGTGCTTTGTCTGCACGTATGCCTGCAAACTACAGAGTGCATTAGACGGTGGACTGCCATGTGGGTGCTGAAACTTGAGCTCAGGACCTCCAAAAGAGCAGCCAAAAGCTCTTAACCACTCTCCAGCCCTATTCGTGGCTTTTCTTTTCTTTTTTTAAAATTCTTTTTATTGTGTTTATTTATTACATATACAGTGTTCTACCTGCATGTACTCCTGCAGGCCAGAAGAGGACGCCAGATCTCATTATAGATGGTTACCTGCATGTACTCCTGCAGGCCAGAAGAGGGCGCCAGATCTCATTATAGATGGCTGTGAGGCACCATGTGGTTGTTGGGAATTGAACTCAGGACCTTTGGAAGAGCAGCCAGTGCTCTTAACCTCTGAGCCACCGCTCCAGCCCCCCCATTCATGGCTTTTCACCGGAATATTTAATCATTATAAAAATTTCCCAGGAATCTACGAGCACTTCTCTTTCCACATGCTGGTCCCTTGTACTCATGAGTTAAATTAATCTTTGACCTATTGGGTTACATTAATAAATTAATAGTTTGCCGGGTGTGGTGGTGCACGCCTTTAATCCCAGCACTCTGGAGGCGGAGGCAGGCAGATCACAACTATCTATATCCAGTTCCAGGTGACTGGATGCCTCTTTTAGCCTGCAGGGGCATCAGACACACATGTGGCACACAGCCATACATACAGGCAAAACACCCAGACATATAAAATAATACTAAACTAATTAATTAAAAAGATGGGCCCAGCACAGCGGTGCATGTCTTTAATCCCAGCACTTGGGAGGCAGAGGCAGGCAGATTGCTGTGAGTTCGAGGCCAGCCTGGTCTACAAAGTGAGTCCAGGACAGCCAAGACACACACACACACACACACACACACACACACACACACACACACACGAGAAACAATAACAGTTGTGATTGTTTCTTGGGGTAGAAAGGAGAGGGGCATAGCTCTTGCGTATCCCATTAATCAAAGCAGACAGACAGACAGACAGACAGACAGATAGATGGAAAAGCATTTGCTTTCCCTGAGAGGTAGAAAGGAAGTCAGTTTACTAATCAAGGATGAGGAGAAATGTCTTCTTAGGTCTTCACAAAGCAGCTATGGGCCAGGAATGATGGTTGCGGATGGACTATTTTTGGGGACTTTGGGCTCCAAACCAAATACAATTCTGCTGGAACATTCTCCCCAAAGCATCGGCTTTCCAGTGGATTCACTAAGGTTCAAGGGACACTTTAAATTTGGAAAATCTGCAGCAGCAGAGCCATAACTGTTCACTAGCAACCCCTGAAAATTGTTCTCCTGCTCCCAGAAGATCTGGAGGCCCAACTTTCTGGGGGCCGAGGAGTTGGAGTGCAGAAATACTGAGCTGTGGGCAGTGAGTGGGCAGCAGAAAGCATGATGCCTCATGGGAAGACGAAAACTCAGAGCTGCACTGTGACAGGGGAATGGAGTAACTCCCTCAGACACACAAGAAAGCCATCAGCTTTCTCCAATGGCATGTCATAGCTAATCACGCTCCAGGGTCATAGGGTAGGCCAATCACGCTCCAGGGTGGGCCCCATGCCCAGGAGTGACATTTCCGTGGTCTTTTTGTTTCATTTTGCTTTGCTTTGACTTTTTGTTTTGATTTTTTTGTTTGTTTGTTTGTTTTTTGAGACAAGGTTTGTCTGTGCGGCCTTGGCTGTCCTAGCACTCACTCTGTAGACCAGGCTGGCCTCGAACTCACAGAGATCTGCCTGCCTCTGCTTCCCAAGCGCTGGCATTAAAGGTGTGCGCCACCACTGCCTGACCTATTTTTCTGTTTCTGGTTTTTTTGTTTTTTGTTTTTGTTTTTTTTTTGAGAGAGAGAGAGAGAGAACATGATCAAAATATGTTGTACGAAAGTGGTTTTTGGATAAAAATGATAAAAAACAATTTTTGATTTTTTTTTTTTTTGATTTTTTTTTTTTTTTTAGTTTTTAAGACAGGTTTTCTTTGTGTAGCCTTGGTTATCCTGGAACTTGCTCTATAGACCAAGCTGGCCTTCAACTCACAGAGATCCATCTGCTTCTGCCTCTGCCTCTGCCTCTGCCTCCCTGAGTACTGAGATTACAGGGGTGGGCCACCACACCTGGCCACAAGGAAAAAGAAAAAGAAAAAGAAAGAAAGAAAAAAAGAAAAGAAATGCAAGATATAGGAGCCCCAAGCTAAACATCAGCAGCAGCAGCACCAACATTGGTACCAGAACCATCAGCACTGACGTCATCATCATCATCGTCAGCAGCAGCAGCAGTGTTATCAGCTGATTCAACATCAGCATCATCAATATGGGTACCAGCATCATCCATCGTCATCACCAGCAGCAGCAGGAGGAGCAGCAGCAGCAGCAGCAGCAGCAGCACCATTTTCATCAGTAGGGAAGACAGTGAAGTTTGATCTGGGCACATTCTCAAAGCAGGTGTTACCAATGTAGCCAAATGAGGCTGCACATAGAATTTTGTGTTCTGATAAATTGCCGTGGTAATCACGCTGTTCTTTTTCATTTGACAGCTTATTATCTAGCAGTCAGAGTAATTAGGGGAATTTTTGTTTCCTTGTTACACGGTTCCATGAGTGGGGATATCAGGGAAAGGGTTGGAGGGAGGCAGAGGCATGGTGCTTCAAGGCTGGGGAGAGAAGGAAGCAGAGATAGAGACGCACGGGGGGGGGTGGGCGGGGAGGGAAAAAGAGGGGGGGGGGTGAGGGAAGGGAGGGCAGGCACAAGGAAGGAAGAGAGGAAGCAGAGCAAGGAAGAAAGGAAGAGAAGGTGGAAGAGGGGGTCGTGGCTGATGATAACAGGGAAAGATTGGAGGGCGTGGAAAGGCAGAGACTTAGGGTCCCTGGGTGCGTCAGTCCCCAGGGAGGCTTCTCAGGTCAGAAGCTGGGCCAGCACCTAATCAGGGCCTGTGGTTGGCAGGTTCCACACAGAGCATCTGTGCCTCTCCTCAGGGAGTGAAGGTTGCTGCCAGTTTTCCCTTTGAGCCTTAGAGGCCCCTGCTGCTGCTGCTGCTGGTGATGGGGTGATGGTGATGAGGTGGTGGTGGTGATGGCGGTGGTGGTGATGGTGGTGGTGGTGGTGGTGGTGATGGTGGTGATGGTGGTAGTGGTGATGGTGGTGGTGGTGGTGGTGGTGGTGGTGAGGTGGTGATGGTGGTGGTGGTGGTGGTGGTGGTGATGGTGGTGATGGTGGTGGTGATGGTGTGGGAGGTGTGGTGGTGATGGTGTGGTGGTGAGTGGTGGTGATGGTGGTGTGTGATGGTGGTGGTGGTGGTGATGTGGGGTGATGGTGGTGAGTGGTGGTGGTGGTGCTGGTGGTGGTGGTGGTGGTGATGGTGGAGGTGGTGGCTGGTGGTGGTGGTGGTGGTTGGTGATGGTGGGGTGGTGAGTGGTGGTTGGTGGTGGTGGTGGTGGTGGGGTGGTGATGGTGGTGGTGGTGGTGGTGGTGATGGTGGTGGTGGTGTGGTGGTGATGGTGGTGGTGATGGTGGTGGTGGTGGTGGTGGTGCATGGTGGTGGTGGTGGTGGTGATGGTGGTGGTGGTGGTGGTGGTGGTGATGGTGGTGATGGTGGTGGTGATGGTGGTGGAGGTGGTGATGGTGGTGGTGGTGGGTGATGGTGGTGATGGTGGTGGTGATGGTGGTGGTGGTGATGGGGTGGTGGTGGTGTGATGGTGGTGATGGTGGGGGGTGATGGTGGTGGAGGTGGTGGGTGTGGTGGTGGTGGTGATGGTGGTGGTGATGGTGGTGGGGGTGGTGGTGGTGGATGGTGGTGATGGTGGTGGTGGTGATGGTGGTGGTGGATGGTGGTGGTGGTGGTGGTGGTGGTGGTGGGTGTGGTGGTGGTGATGGTGGTGGTGGTGATGTGGTGGTGGTGGGGGTGATGGGGGTGGTGGTTGGTGGTGGTGGTGGTGGTGGTGGTGATGGTGGTGGTGGTGATGGTGGTGGTGGTGTGGTGGGTGGTGGATGGTGGTGGTGGGTGGTGATGTGGTGGGTGGTGGTGGTGGTGGTGGTGGGTGGTGGTTGGTGGTGTGATGGTGGTGTGGTGTGTGGTGGTGGTGATGGTGGTGTGGTGGTGTGGTGGTGGTGATGGGTGGTGGTGGTGGTGATGGTGGTGGTGGTGATGGTGGTGGTGGTGGTGGTGGTGATGGTGGTGGTGGTAATGGTGGTGGGGTGTGGTGGGGGTGGTGGTGATGTGGTGGTGGTGGTGGTGGTGGTGGTGGTGGTGGTGGTGATGGTGGTGGTGGTGGTGGTGGTGATGGTGGTGGTGATGGTGGTGGTGGTGATGGTGGTGGTGGGTGGTGGTGATGGGGTGGTGGTGGTGGTGGTGGTGGTGGTGGTGGTGGTGGTGGTGATGGTGGTTGGTGGTGGTGATGGTGGTGATGGTGGTGTGGTGGTGGTGATTGGTGGTGGTGGTGGTGATGGTGGTGGTGGTGGTGGTGTTGGTGGTGATGGTGGTGGTGGTGGTGGTGGTGGTGGTGATGGTGGTGATGGTGGGGCTGCACTTCAGTGTAGTGACAACATGCAGGTACTGTCCTCTGGTCTGTGGCTTCTGCATGTCCAGGGACCCAGGTCACCTGCTGCATAGGGAAGGTTTCTAGTCTGACTTCCTACATGCTTCAGTTTCAAAGCACACTGCTGAGTTTTTCCTGGAGAAATAAGGGTACGGGACACCCAGAGGGCCCAGGGCAACAGCCACTGCTGCCAGTAAGTCATCATTGAGTTGACACTGAGGACTTCACAACATTCTTATTTTTTTAGATTCATTTATTTTACTATGTGTGTGAGTGTTCTGTCTGCATGTATATATGTGCATCGCATGCATGCCTGGTTTTGGGCAGGAGCAGATCTTGGAACCCCTAGGACTGGAGTTACAAATAGCTGTGAGCTGCTGGGTGCTGAGTATCTAGCGACCAGGGGGCCTCTGCAAGAGCAACAGGTGTTCTTAACTGCTCAGCTAACTCTGCAGCCCCAAGGACTTGTTTTTAAGGATCTTTGCTCTCATTCAGCTGCCTGGGCCAATCTGAGAGCTCTGTCATCCCTCCTTCCTGGACCTCAGGTACCAGGGACTAGGAGACAAAGAGTGCAATAGCTCAGTTGGGCCCAGCCTGGTTCCAAGCCCTTCCTTTGGATCTGCAGGACCAAGAAGGGATGCTGTGGACAATGTCCCAACTTAGCTCATCAGCCCCAACCAAGGTGATGATGGAGGGATGGGGGACATCGTCTTATAGGACTGCCCTGCAAGAGTGTGAAGGAAGTCCATTCCCTGACAGGGAAACAGAGCTCTCTTTGAACCAGATGAACCAGAAAGCATCTATTTGGAGAGGTGGTCCCCCAGAGACTCATGTGCTGAAGGCTTGGGCTGTCATGTTGTAGTGCTTAGAGGTGGAATTCTGGCAGGTGACTGGACCCCACACAGTCTGGGTTTCTCCTCAGATGGACTCATACAAAGCTTGATGAGTTATTGGGAGGTGATGGGCAACTCAGGGAGCTGGAATTTGGTGGGAGGAGGCTGTCCCCTGGAGGTGTGGCCTTAAGGAGAATGTGGAGGGAGGAGGCTGTCCACTGGAGGTGTGGCCTTAAGGAGAATGTGGAGGGAGGAGGCTGTCCACTGGAGGTGTGGCCTTAAGGAGAATGTGGAGGGAGGAGGCTGTCCCCTGGAGGTGTGGCCTTAAGGAGAATGTGGAGGGAGGAGGCTGTCCACTGGAGGTGTGGCCTTAAGGAGAATGTGGAGGGAGGAGGCTGTCCCCTGGAGGTGTGGCCTTAAGGAGAATGTGGAGGGAGGAGGCTGTCCACTGGAGGTGTGGCCTTAAGGAGAATGTGGAGGGAGGAGGCTGCCCACTGGAGGTGTGACCTTAAGGAGGATGTTCTGTTCTTTCTTGCTTCCTCTGCTAGTGGCTTACCATGAGGTAAACAGCTTTGCTCTACCACGCACTCTCCACAATGATGGTCAGCCTTGTCATACACACCCAGAAACAACGGAAGCCAAACGTGCGTGGACTGAAACTTCTGAACTTCTGGGTTTTCTCAGGGGTGTGTTGTGTGTGTGTGTGTGTGTGTGTGTGGTTGCTTGCACCACCTCCTGACCTAGGTGTAAACTTTATTTAATCCTGTTTACAACACTCAACAGAGAGCTCTTGGATTAAGCTGTGTGTTAGGGCTAAGCCACACCACAACTAGAAACAGAAACAGGTTTTTCCAGTAAATAACACAATCTCACGGTTCAGTGTGATCAAATGTCCTGCAACACTTGCCTAGCATGGGTGAGGCCACAGAGTCAATTCCTAGCAACACATAAGCCAGGTATGGTGTGCACAGCTATAATCCTAGCACTTAGAGGACAGGAGGATTGCCCATCACTTTGAGGCCAGCCTTTTCTACACAGTGAGTTCTAAGCCAGACCGGGAGCCATTAAAAAAAAAAAAATCAAAGCATTCCCCCCAAAACAACAAAATGCATACTTTTTTTGTTAATATTTTGATAGAGTCTTACTAGGTATACCAGGCCAGGTTCAAGTTCATGGGTCTTTGCCTCCTACATGCCAAGAGCAATACATTTTTTTTTTTTTAATACCTGCCTTTGATCACAGCACTCAGAGACAGGCACATCTTTTTTAAAAATTATTTATTTATTGTATATGAGTACTTTATCTGCAGAAGAGGGCATCAGATCACATTACAGATGGTTGTGAGCCACCAGGTGGTTGCTGGGAATTGAACTCAGGACCTCTGGAAGAGCAGGCAGCGCTCTTAACCACTGAGTCATCTCTCCAGCCCAAGAGCAATACATCTTAAGGATGGAAAATAGTAAGCTTAGGAGTGATTATTCTTATTTTTATTTATGTAAAATTTGGTACTAAGCCTTAAAGGTTACACTGGCCCCATTTTTAAAAAGATTTATTGTGTGTGCAATACTCTGCCTGCATTACACGTTCAGGCCAGAAGAGGGCACCAGATCACATTATAGATGGTTGTGAGCCACCATATATAGTTGCTGGGAATTAAACTCAGGACCTCTGGAAGATCAGTCAGTGCTCTTAACCTCTGAGCCATCTCTCCAGCCCCCTTGGGGTCCTCTTGTGAGTGCATGTATATTTGTCACATATTGTAACTCCGAGTCACTGGTTCTGCCAGTAGGCTGTGGTCCTTTTTGGGTGATGGTCTGATACAGAGGCTGGGTGGGACTTTTTCTCCCTTGAATCTTCACATGGGGACTTATTTGACATTAGATTGTGGGAGAACATGTGTCTGGCTTTTAAGAGGCCAGTATTCCCCGCAACACGTTACCTGCAGCCAAATTTCTCTAGACCAGCCTAGCCCCCTCCATAGAATGCTAAGCTTCCAGGATAGCCTACCTCATCTTTAGTCCCTGTCAAAAGAAGTCATGTTGGTTGCTTTAAAACACCTTGTCATCCGTCATTTTGCTTTCTTTCAGTGATGGAATTCAACGCCTTGGACACACTAGGCAAGTGCTCTACCGTGACACTGCACCTCTGTCTTTGTTTTCTCTTTCTCTTTCTCTCAGCCCCCACCTCCCTCACCTCTTCTTCTTTCTTTTCTTCTTCTGACAGCTTGTAAAAAAGGCTGGTTCGGAGCTCACTCTTCCTGCTTCTCCTTCCTCCCAGAACTAGAGAGCTAGCTGGGCTCTAGGCAGGCACCTCCTGTAACCCAACCCACT
Source organism: Acomys russatus (assembly GCF_903995435.1). Taxonomy (NCBI): domain Eukaryota; kingdom Metazoa; phylum Chordata; class Mammalia; order Rodentia; family Muridae; genus Acomys; species Acomys russatus. Next base: position 48,227,668 of record NC_067162.1, on the reverse strand, counting down.
AAATTTTGCAATCAGGAAGCAAAGGCTGAGACAATCTAAGCCGAGCCCTTATTTCTCAGGGCATGGCACATCACCATTTCTTCCACACTATTCATAATTTATTTACCTAGCTCTTGAGACAAGGTCTACAAAAACAAAACAAAACAATGTTATCTTTTCTGAGTGCCCTTTTAAAATCTTCCTGATTGCAACAGTAACGACCCTGTAACAAGGTACATCCCGACAGATGGAGACAGGGTTTCTCTGTGTAGTTTTGGCTGTCCTGGACACCCATTGTACACCAGACTGACCTCGAACTCATAGAGATCCACCTAAAAAAAAAAAAAAAAAAATAAATCGCTGTAAGTTCGGAGGCAAGCCTGGTCTACAAAGTGAGTCCAGGATGGCCAAGCTACACAGAGAACCCTTGTCTCGAAAAAACCAAAAAAAAAAAAAAAAAAAAAAGAGATCCACCTGCCTCTGCCTCTGCTCGCGGTATGCTGGGAATACAGGTGGCAACGGGCTCACAACCTCGGGTTTAATTAGGTTTTTTTTTTTTTACAAAAGTTGGCCTGTAGGTAAGAAAGGGCAAGTGCAGGTTAGACAGCTCACACCTGTTAATTCTAGCACTTGAAAGGCTGAAGCAGGTCTAGGCCAGTCTTGGCTACAGGAGATTTGTTTCAAAAAGGGGAAGGGGCGGGAATTATTAAAATAAGAGAAAAAGTCTTTAAGGCCTGAGTACCCGGGCGTTGTGACCATAGAGGAAGGAAGCAGGACACATGATTTAGACCTGGCCCAGGTGCTGGCTGCTCACTGGCGCAGGTTGCACCTATAAGTGAAGTCTGCTCCCGAGGGCGCCTGTAGAGTGTGGGCGAACGAGCTGGGGGTTCACAGAAGCTCCCCAGGCGCGGGCGGGGGCCCGGCTGGCACGCGGGGAGGTGCAGGCTTCAGGCTGGGGCGGCGCCTTCGCCTCCGGCTGGGCTGCCGTAGGACCGCGGGGCCGCCCGCTCCATCGGCGACATCTTGGAGGAGGACGCGCTTGGGGGAAACGCTGGTCACGCTGTAGCTGCTGAGCCACTATCTCTGCTGACCTCTCGAGCGCGCAGGATCGAAACGCGCAGGAGGTAAGGCGGCTGCTCCTGAAGTCCCTACTCCTTGTCCAGGGAGGGTGCCTGAGGAGCTAGATCCCGCGTTTCGGCGGCACCCTTAGTCCGGGAGTCTCCACCTCCACAGGGTGGGGCCGACCCCAGGTGACCACGCACGAGTGCCTTTCCACCTAGCTTGGTCGGGTCGCCTGGAATCCCTCCTGGAATCTCGCCCCCGCTACTACCTGAACCACTGGGCCGGCCCGGCCCGGGACTCCGCCCCCGCCAGGACTCCGCCCCTCTCCCAGAAACAACCCGTCACAGACCCGCCCCCTCTCCGCCCCTCCTTACCCCAGCCTCCGCCCTCCGGTCCGGGCGGGGCTCCGGGTTTGAACCGCGCGGCGGGCCTGGCCTCCGAGTCGGGTCGGGCCCATAGGCGGCAGCGCGGAGCAGACAGTCGGCGGCGCGCGGCATCATGTCCCCAGGCAGCGGGGTGAAGAGCGAGTACATGAAGCGCTACCGGGAGCCGCGCTGGGACGAATACGCGCCGTGCTACCGCGAGCTGCTGCGCTACCGGTTGGGCCGCCGGCTGTTGGAGCAGGCGCACGCGCCCTGGCTCTGGGACGCCTGGGGTCCGGATAGCCCCTCGGACAGCTCGGCCTCACCCAGTCCGGCGCCCAAGGGCGCGTCAGGGGAGCCCTCGGCATCCTCTGCGCGGGAGGAGGAGCAGCGGGTGGGGGAGCGCGGCGCGGAGCTGCGGGACGCGGAGGAGCAGAACGCGGTGCAACCAGGGTACGGGCACGGCGGGTCGCTGGGACGACCGAGCTGCGCGGTTCTAGCTTCTCTGGGCAGGCGCTTCCTGTTTTGGTTTGGTTTGGTTGGGGCTGATAGAATCCGCTTGCTGAACTAAGCGGGGGAGGTGCGGGCCGCGTCTCCGCCTTCTCACCCCGGATTTTCCTAATTTGGGGACTCTTAACGGAGCCCTTTATGACCTCCAAGTGCCACCTTCTCCCCTTCCTTGGTCTCAGCCAGTGCCCGGCTCAGTGAGTCCTCGATCCACCAGATTTGGGGAGGGGGGGCTGTTTCCGCGCATCCCTCTCATTCAAAAGATGACCCACGAAGTTAAGAACACCTGAGCTGTCATAATGAGGTCATAGCTGTCTATGTGGATTCCTCGGCTTGGTCGATCTGTCTCTGAAGACCGATGTGCCTGTATCTTGGACGAACTGTGAGCCGCTCTTCCCCGCTGTTGTGGAGTGGGGCTGTCCTCAGAAAGGCCTGGAGGGTGCCTATCTGGGCTCGGGCCGAGCTTCAGCACAACTGGAGAGCCTATGAGAGTCTAGTGATAAAAATTACTCAGTCACTGGTCTAGGAATATTTATTTTCTCAACTGACCTTCAAATAGCCATACGATGGGGCCTTTGTTTTTAATCTCAGTTTTGTAAACAAAAGACTTGGGAGCTCGGGATCCGTGGTCGGACTCTGAAAGGGTCCGTTTGGTTGCTTTGCTCTTGGGTACTGTTTGGCTATCCTCAGTTCCTGCGTGGCTGGGCTGCCTCTTCGTCATCGGGTCGTTTGTGACGTTTACCGTGGCTTCAGTGATGTGGTTAGAAATTAGAGTGGCAGAAGGTAGCTGGGGGCTAGGAGCCTGCCTCCCAGTTATTACGATGCAAACAGCCCTTGCTAACGAGGAGGTTTACTTTATTGTGACGAAGAACGGGCTCTCCTTCCTCCCCCCACCCCACCCCCGCCGTGGTTTGACTAGTTACCTGCTCTCAGTGTGTGCTATATGAAAGCTGTTGACAACCCTTTAGTGTGCTTGGAGCCCCGAGTTCGTGATTACTTGGGTTTCCATGGAGATACTGAGCCCTCCCCCAAAGATTCGCGAAATCCCTGCTAAATTTTTTGGTGTGTAGGCATTAGGGAAAATAGATGTGCCTTGCTTTCCGGCTTCTTGTCCGTTACCAGCTTTTTTTGCACGGTTCCTGTGCGCAGCGTCAATATGAAAAGTGTTCCTGGTGGCTCTTTATATAGTAGACTGGTGAGCCACCGGTTTGCATCGCTCTGAAATGCATTTGCCTTGCTTTTACTGCAAGTCAACCCCCACCCCCACTCCCACCCTCGCCACACACACACACACACACACACACACACACACACACACACACACACACACACACACACACAGTTTCTGTCTGTAGACTTGGTCGTTCTGGAACTCTGTAGACCAGGCTGGCCCTGAACTCAGATCCACTTGCCTCTGCCTGCTGAGTGCTGGGATTAAAGGTGTGCGCTATCCCCGCCCAGCTGCAAGGATTTTTACATAAAGAATCTTGTAGCTTCAGGAAACTTATTACAAAAACTTAATTACAAGCAGGTGCCTACTTGGCAGGTGAGCCCACTTCCAGCTCCTCTATTTTTCCCCTCATGTGTCTTTTTGTGGTACTGACTGATGACTGAATTCAGGACCTTGGGTGTCCTAAGCAAATGCTCTACCACAGAACTGCACTCCCACCTCCCTTTGTATCTTTTGTTGTGAAACAGGGTTTCACTAAGCCACACTGGCCTCGAACTTCTGTAGCTCAGGCTGGCCCCAGATGGATGATTGTTCTCCTGAAAGGGTAGCTGGTAGCTGGTATTATAGGCCTGTGCTACCAAGCCCAGCCACTTTTTAATTTGTGTTCTTATTTTGGGACCAGGTCTTACTGTGTTGCCCAGGTTGGCCTCAAACTCCTGAGTTTAAGCCATTCTCCCGCCCCAGTGTCCTGAGTAGCTCAGCCCACAGGTGCGCACCATCACTTCTGGGGAGCATTTACTTCTGTATACTTTTATTGACACTAATTGGTAACCTCCCACCCCACCCCCCACCCCCATTTTTACCTTGGCTCGTCACTTTATTTCGACTCTCCTATTGCACACATGCTTGTTTCCACACGTTCTTTTTGTTTGTTAATTTCCCCAGACAGGGTTTCTCTGTGTAGCCCTGGCTCTCCTGGACTCACTTTGTAGACCAGGCTGGCCTCGAACTCACAGCGATCCTCCTGCCTCTGCCTCCCAAGTGCTGGGATTAAAGGCGTGTGCCACTGTGCCCGGCCCACCACACATCTTTTTAGCCACTGTAGTCTCTGTGATATTGGGCCCACAGAAATGGATGGGGGCTCAAAGTTTTGACCTACTTCGCTTCTCTGGGCCCTTTTCCTCCCTCACACAATGTTGCCAGTTCGTCATCACACTCGCCTTAACTCATCCCTTGGGGCTACTGACCTACTTCTGTCTGGTCTGCCTGCAGCCTTTGTGGCAGGCTTGGCCTGCACTTGTCATCTAGAGAGGGTACTTGGCATTGTGTCAGGCACTTCCAGCTTCCGCCTCACAGGTGGGAGTCACTGTCATGTTTTGACTTACCCCCTCATTGGTAGAGGTCATCTACCAGCTTAAGAAAGGATAGGTGGAAAGTTGAATTTCTGAGGGGAAAAAAAAAACTCATAATTTTTGAGTTTGTGATGATGGCTCATTGTTTCTAAAACATCTGGACCAAGCGTGGTGGCACATGCCTGTAATCCCAGCACTTGGGAGGCAGAGGCAGGCAGATCACTGTGAGTTCAAGGCCAGCCTGGTTTACAAAGTGAGTCCAGGACAGCCAAGGCTACACCGAGAAACCTTGTCTCAAAAAACAAACAAACAAAAAACCAAAAAAACCCAAACCATCTGGAGACATTCTTGACCTATACCAGTAAGTGCCTCCAGGGGCTGTTAGACTCCTTTGTTTGTCCTGACTCTTGGGAGTTGATATAGGTCACCTGCAAATCCCCAAACCAAACTCTCTTAATTTTTTTCCTTTATTTTTTATGTGTGTGGGTTTTTCCTTTTATGTCTGTGCACCGTGTGCATGCAGTACCCTGGAGGCCAGAAGATGGTGTTACCCCCTGGCACTGAAGGTTGTGAGCCTCCACGTGGGTGCTGAGAATAGAACCTGGGTCCTCTGGGAGAGCAGCCAGTGCTCTTAACCATTGGACTCTCTCTAGCCCCCAAACTCTTTTCAATTCTGGGGCATCTTCTTGACTTATTTCATTAGTTTCACCTTTTTTCGGGGGAGGAGTGTGAGTTAGTTTTATGGTGCGAGGATTGGAACTCAAGACTTTGTATATTACTAGGAAAGCACTGTGCAACTGAGCCTCTGGTCTTTTTTTTTTTTTTTTTTTTTGGGTTTTTCGAGACAGGGTTTCTCTGTGTAGCCTTGGCCATCCTGGACTCACTTTGTAGATCAGGCTGGCCTCGAACTCACAGCGATCCGCCTGCCTCTGCCTCCCGATATTCTTTTTTTTTTTTTTTAAGTAAATAAAAATCATACATATTTTATAGTTCACCTTGTGATGTTTCCACAGTTGTCTATAGTGTGTAATGCTGAAAACAAGTTAAGCACGTGTGTCCTCTCAAACACTTGGAAGGTCAGTTGATAACAGAGTGATTGTTTCCGTACATGAAGCCCTGGGTTCAGTCTCCAGAACAAGCAGACATGGTGGTGCGTGCTTGTAATTCCAGCACACTTAAGTTGAGCTAGAGGCTCAGAAGAGAGCTCCAGGTGTGCCTGGGCACATAAGAACTTGTTTCTAAGGGGAAAAAAAGTATCCAGTTTATTGTTTGTGTAATTGACCCCCCTGTTTTGCAGACAGTTTTCCTATGTAACCCAGCCTGGTTTAAACTCTGAATCCTCCAGTGGGGGGCACGATCCATGCTTCCAGAAAGTATTAGGCTCTTGCCTGGGTACACTGTATCTTTTCTTGTAAAAGACATTATTAGAGGGTTTTGTTTCTCTTTGCGTATTTAACAGAGTATATCTAACCCCCCCTTCTTTCTTTTTGTTTCTTTTTGTTTCTAATTCTGTATCGCTCCCTGGAAGCTTTTTTTTTCCAAACACGTGAGGTCTGTAGGCTGCTCTCTCTTGAGAGATGGTGGGGCAGAGTTCTCTAAGTCCTACCTGCCGTGTTGGAGGTGGGAGTGCTTGGTGAGTAGGAACTTGGCCCTTTTCTAGCCATCCTGCTTTGAAAAACGCTGAAGACGGCCTCCAGACTTGTTTTTCGAGACAGGGTTTCTCTGTGTAGCTTGGCTGTGCTGGACTCGCTTTGTCGACCAGGCTGGCCTCGAACTCACCGCCTCCAGACTTGTTTTTGTGACACTGGGGATCTAACACAGGGCTGCTGTGTGTCCCCACTGGCCTCCAGATGTTAAAATGCCAGGCTGCCAGCCTGTTGCTTGTTCTGTAGTCACTCTTCTCAGCTACAGTGTACTTTTGGTAAGGTTTACCTTTGCCTTGTTTTATACAACGTGTTCTCTGCCCGTCACCTACTCATGCCTGCTCCTCCCTCCTCCTGCCTCTCGTCGCTCAGCATTTTCTCCTGGTCGGCAGAACCTTTCAGAAGATTCTTTTGTTTCTAGGTGTTATCAAATCCAGTGGTATGCCTCTCTGTCTTTGGTCATTCCCTGTATTGCACTTTCTGAGTATGAATGCTTCTTGTAGTTGAAGGTTTCCTAATACCATTTAAAACCATTTCCCCTGTTTCACCTTTCACTATCTTTTTCTTCGCTCCCTTCCTCTTATTGAATTCCCCTTCCCTGCTTCTTTGAGACAGGGTTTACATTATGGCCCAGACTGATTTCACACTATAGAAATTTTCCTGCCTCAGGTTTCTGAGCACTAGTGTTATAGACCTGTCGTATCATGCCCAGATTGTTTTCTTTCTTTGTTGGCTGATAAGCCTCTTGAACCCAACTATTTTTGTTTTTTGGGGTTTTTTTTTGGTTTTTTTTTGTTTTGTTTTTTTTTTTTGAGACAGGGTTTCTCTGTGTAGCCTTGGCTGTCCTGGACTCACTCTGTAGACCAGGCTGGCCTTGAACTCACAGTGGTCTGCCAGCCTCTGCCTCCCAAGTGCTGGGATTACAGGCATGTGCCACCATTCCCCGGCTTGAACCAAACTATTAACATTTGAAAATTAAGAATTTTGGGCCTGGAGAGATGGCCCAGAGGTTAAGAGCACTGTCTGTTCTTCCAGAGGTCCTGAGTTCAATACCCAGCAACCACATGGTGACTCACAACCATCTGTAATATGATCTGATGCCCTCTTCTGGTCTGCAGGTGTGCGTGCAGGCAGAGCACTGTATATGTAATAAATAAATAAATAAATAATTTTTAAAATTAGGAATTTTATTTTATTGCCGGGAGTAGTGGTCCAAGCCTTTAATTCCAGCACTCAGGAGGCAAAGGCAGGTGGACCTCTGTGAGTTCCATGTTAGCCTGCTGTGCATAGTGAGTTCCAAGATAGCCAGAGCTGCATAGTAAAGACCTCATCGTTAGACAAAAAATTGATATTTATTTTTTGTATATGAGTGTTTTACCTGCATGGATATGGTCTCCAGAGAGACCAGAAGAGGTGACCAGATCTCCTGGGACCGGAGTTAGGGACAGCTGTGGGCCACCATATGGCTTCTGGGAGTGGAACCTCTCCGTTCTTCCACTTTAACCTGGTTACCTGGTTACGGGCGTGAAATACTGCATCCATCTCTGTCTTGTTTGTTAAAATATGTACCCGTGGGCTGGGGAGATGGCTCAGTGGGTAAAGGCGCTTGCCACCAAGTCTCATAACCTGACTTTGCCCCCTGGGTCCCACTTGGTGGAAGGAGCCAATTCCTGCAAGTTGTGCTCTAACCTCTACAGGTGTACGTGTGCCCAGACACACACACACACACACACACACACACACACAAACACACGCGCGCGCGCGCGCGCGCGCGTCATGGGGGAGGACCTATCTGCTTATATTTAAGGACAAGGCCTGAAAGTGCTTTCAGGGACCCCGATGAGAGGCCTCGGGGTTGTTTATTGGCTGTGTAAGAGAAAGCCACAGGTGTTTCTCTGCCGCATTTAAAGCTTACCCTCTGGGAGTCTCCTGTGTGCCTGTCCCAGATGGTGCCTCCAATCTTGCCCCAGGGGAACCAGCCAGTCTGCCACTTAGAGGCCTGGAGGAAAGCTGTAGGGGAGGGCTGTCTGTGTGCCTCCCGTCCTGGCTTCTGCTGTGCTGGGGTCTGGGACCCCTCTGCTTCTCCATCCTGCCAGTGTCCTGGCATTCAGAGAGGAGAGGAGTGGGTACTTTGAGTAGACTTTGAAAGAAAGAGGCTGGGTGGTGGGTGGTGTTGCACGGCTTTAATCCCAGCACTCGGGAGGCAGGTGGATTTTTGTGAGTTCGAAGCCAGCCTGGTCTACATTGTGAGTTCCTGGACAATGAGAGAGAGAGAGAGAGAGAGAGAGAGAGAGAGAGAGAGAGAGAGAGAGAGAGAAAATGAGAGGATTATCCATTGCTGCAAAACAAGACTCAGTCCAAACCTAACCACTCCTGAAGTGTTGTAGCCTGTGCTGGGCTAGACACGAGCCCTTTCCAAGGCTGGCACACCTTGTCTGTTAAGTATATCCTTGACCTCTGCTGAGAGGTCAGCCAAGCTGTTGTTCAATCAACACTTGCAAGTCTTCCTCCTGTGCTGGGCCCTCCTCTCACCCTGCAGATGGTCTCTAGGACAGCACACAATAAAACAGCTTGATGGAGAGTCCTGCCTTTCCAGTTTCTCTGTGGATCAGACAGTACCTTTCCCTCTTAACCTTGCCTTCCTTACAAGTTACGGAAGTCTCCTCAAGGCTGGAGTTGGGAGTGCCCTAATCTGGTTATCAGTGGAGATGTGTGCATTGCTTTTCAGAAGGATGTGGGATCGGGGCTGGCTGGTGCTGGGCCTTTGGAAAGAAAGCCCACTGCCCTGGTCCTGTGAGAACTCTGTGCCATGTGGACCCTTTCTGGGCCCACAGCGATTGCCCTGGGCCTCCCTGCAGGCAGTGGGCCTCCTCTGACTGATCTAAGTCTGTGTCACTCTTGAATCTGCTTCTCTCAATGTTTTCGTGAACCTTCTGTGTGATCCTGTTGCTTCCCCTGTCCTTTGTCTTTTGGTCTTTACTAAGTGGGACTTTGGAGAGGAAGAGGTCTAAGCGCATGTTCGCAGTGTTCATTTAAACAGAACGTCCTGCCTTATTATTTGCTTAGGTGCATATGTACATGTGTGTGAATATGCACATGTGCATGCAGATGCCTTTGAAGGACATAAATTTCATGAAGCTGGAATTATGTACTTTACAATTTTTACTATTATTGTGTCAGGACACATGTGGAGGTCAGTGAATAGTTTTTTGGGGGGGCGGTTGTTTGTTTGTTTGTTTGTTTGTTTTTAATGTATACAGCATTCTGCCTGCACACCAGAAGAAAGCACCAAATCTCATTATAGATGGTTGTAATCCACAATGTGGTTGCTGGGAATTGAACTCATGACCTTTGGAAGAGCAGTCAGTGCTCTTAACCTCTGAGCCATCTCTCCAGCCCCCAGAAGCTGGAATTATGAAGCTGAGCTACCTAAGTTCCCTGCACTAGCTGCCATTTCTCCAGCCTCTGCTCTCTCTCCCTCTCCTCTCTCTCCCTCTCCTCTCTCTCCTTCTCTCTCTCCCTCTCCTCTCTCTCTCCCTCCATTCATTCACTCACTATTCATTGATTTACTTGTTTATGTAGAATTAGGGTTTCCCTATGTAGCCCTAGCTAGCCTAGGAACTCTGTAGACCAGGCTAGCCTTGAGCTCACAGAGATCCAGCTGCCTCTGGGTGCTAGGATAAAAGATGTGCACCACACCAATACCTGGCCTATTACTTTCTTGTTTAGGTTGGACAGAAATTTGTGAATCTGTTTAGTTTTTTGTTTTGTTTTGTTTTGTTTAACTAACTTTTGTCTATTAGGTTAGGTTGTTTTTTTTCTTTTGTACCCAAAGAACTTTTATCTATGTGGATTCTTTTCTTAGGGGTCTCACTGTGTACCTCTGGATAGCTTGGAGCTCACTGCATAGCTGGGAGCTCACTGCATAGCTGGCCGCAAACACAACAGAGATCCTCCCGCCACTGCCTCCTGAGCGCTTGGATTGAAGGAGTGCACCACAACACCCAGCTCTGTTTTTCTTGTTTCCTTTTTTGTTTTGGGCTTTTTGAGACACAGTCTCACTATGTAGCCCTTGGCTGCCCTGGAACTCAATAGACCAGGCTGGCCTTGAACTCAGAGGGATCCCCCTGCCTCTGCCCCTAAGTGCAGGAATTAAAACCACTATGCTCTGATTTTGTGGTGTGTGTGTGTGTGTGTGTGTGTGTGTGTGTGTGTGTGTGTGTGTGTGTTCCTGAGATAGGGTTTCTCTGTGTAACCTTGGCTGTCCTGGTCTCGAACTCAGAGATACGCCTGCGTCTGCTTCTCTAGTGCTGGGATTAAAGATGTGGGTCACGACTGCTGCCTTTAATCCCAGCACTTGGGAGGCAGAGACATGTAAAGCTCTATGAGTTTGAGGCCAGCATGGTCTACAAAGTAAATCCAGGACAGCCAGGGATCTGTTAAACAGAGAAACCCTGTCTCGGAAAATCAAAAAAAAAAAAAAAAAAAAAAAAAAAAAAAAAGAGGCAGAGGGAGAAGATCTTACTACTCAGCCCAGGATGACTTTGATTTGGAGGTCCTCCATGGACCTCCCCCTGGGGTTACAGGCACCTGCTCCCTCATAACCCACATTGACCTCAGAGTTAGTATACAGCTGAGATGACCTTGAACTCCATTGCTCACACATCTCCCAAGTGTGATTACAGTGGAAACTTTAACTTGTGGTAAAATAGAATACAAAGTTTACCTTTTTTTTTTTTTTTTTTAAAGTATATGTGCTGCCAAAGCGAGCACCAAAGTTTACCATTTTAACCTTCTTAAAATACGCAGTTCCTGGTGCTAAGTACACCATGTGTTTTACAACCGTATGTTTTGTTTTTAACTCATGACTGTTTAAATATGGTTTCTCTCTGTCTGTTTCATTGTCTCTGTGTGCCTCCCTCCCTCCCTCCCTCCCTCCCTCCCTCTCTCTCTCTCTCTCTCTCTCTCTCTGTGTGTGTGTGTTTAGACCAGAGGAGGATGTCAGGTGTCCTGCTTTCGCACTGTCTGCCTTCTTCCTTTGAGTCAGGCTCTCCCACTGAACTTGGAGCTAGGCTGGCACCCTTTGAGCTGCGGTGACCTTTTCTACACCAGATGCTCAGCGCTGGGGTCACCAGTGCACAGTGTTTCACCTGACCCTTTCACGTGTGCTGGGGTTTGAACTCAGGGCCTCAGGCTTACACATCAAGCACTCTTACCCACTGAACCATTTCAGTCCCTGGGTGTGTTTTTAAATTTCAAAAATGGGATTTCTTGTTGTTGCTGTTTTGAGACTGGCCTTTACTCTGTAAACATGTGTTGAAATAGGATTTTTAAAGCATACACTTACATGTAATTATCATGCACCTAGAAGTCAATCTGTAGACCAGACTGATCTCAAATTTACAGTAGGCTCCTTGTCTCAGCCTGCCTCGTGCTGGGGTTCCAAGTGTTAGCGACCACATTGAGCTAAAAAATGAAAGAGATTTGGAAGTTAAATTTAATACATGTAGCTGCATTTCCCGAATGGTTGAGAATACGTTCTGTGTAATTTCAGTTTATGTAAGTCCAGTTCTGTAAGCGTGTGAAGATTCCCTTTAATGGCTTCGCCTGTGGAAAGCTTGTCTGCGTTCCACGTCTACTTGATGGGAGTGCACCATCTCTACCCACCGGGTCTGACCCGCTCTTCCCCTTCAACCAGACTCCTCAGAACAGCTCCGTGGGAGGAGATGCATTTTCTGTAGTATCTACTGGGGTGTTACCGACTGGCTGACCTGTGACATGCCTAACAGAGGAGCACAACCATCTAATTTTCTTTACTTTTAGTTTACTTGAAGTTATTTGTAATAGCCACAGGTGGCTGCAGGCTACTGTCTTGGGCAGCTCCATTCTGGAGACTGGATTTAGTTTAATTTGGCTGTTTTCTTGCTTGGTGAGAGAAGCATCTTCCCTTCATCCTGTGGGAAATGCTGTTTTTGTTTGCCTGAAAATACCCTTATTTTGAGCATTATCCTCTCAAATAGGATCTGAGAAGCATATACTTATATCTAATTACCATGTGGCAGGCATGATTCGGAGAGTTTTATAAATATTGAAATTACAGTGATACGTTCTAGCTCTTTTCTTCTGCTCTGCCCATCTTTTGTCTGGTGCTGAGAATAATTTTCAAGTATTATCTTTTTTCCTTAAGCATAGAGTGTGAGCACCATTATTTCCACAGTCTGTAGATGATCATTTAAGTATCTTAAGTCTGTTGTTCCAGTGGGCTGTCTCAGCATTGGTATCTTTCCTGGGGTGCTGGGCTATGTGACACTGTAGTAATTGTGGGTGAAAATAATTTGTTGGAGTCATTTGGACCCTGGGGTCCTGCATAGGTCCTGTGGGGAGTGACTTTTGTAGTGTTTTGGGCCCTGTGGTAAGGAGGGTTGATCAGCTGCTCAGTAGAGCTATCTCCACTGCTCTGCCACTTTGCTGCATCCCTGACCCTCATGTCCCCTCCTGCCCCCACCCCCCCCCCCCAAGAGCCTCTTGGGTCTTTCTCAGCCGGATCATTAAATAAGTGTCCCAGGGATTGGAGTGTACCCTTTTGGCCTCCTGCTCCACGTTTCTTCTGGGCGGTGCCCTGCACTCAGACTGGGTCCCCAGCGCAGTCTCCTCTCTTAAGGTGCCTGTGGATGTCTACTGTCAGCCTGCCTGGTGGTTCCCTCCTGTGGGGGTCCTTCCTTCATGCCTGGGATACCTTGGGTCCACGGATAGGAAGGCCATCCACTTAGAGCATCTGTGGAGACCAATCAGGTTCTCCTGCCCTGCCCGCCCACCCTCTCCCACCCCCTCCACCCCCAGTGCCAGCATGGTACCAGTGTGCCTGTTTACACTGGTTCGCTGTCAGCTTTTCCTGGCAGGCGCTGGGCCCTATTCTCTCATCCAACCCATCTGCAAATATAGAGAGGACCACGCTATTTCTAAGCTTGGAATCCATAACACCCCCATGATTTCTAAGGTACCATCACCCCACCTCCAAGCCAAGCTTGGCACAGAAAGAAAGGCTTTATTTCCCTGTGCCATCTACTCCCAGCCCATAGCTGTAGACACTGCGTGCGCATGTGTCCTTAGAACTGTTTATTATTCCCTCTTCCCTTCAGTGGCTGTTCCTTCTCTGGGTCACTGCCTGGTCAGCATCAGCTTCCTCCTCACAAAAGGTCTTATTGTCCTCTCTGGGCAGGCTACCCTGGGAGACCTGGAGGAGAGAAGCAGAAGGGACCCACAACTCAGGTCCCTACACAGTTCCTCAGTCTCCATTCCCGATCTACATAGGTCCTGTCCCATATTACTATTTCTCTTCCCCTCACCCTACACTAAGTTAGGAAGGGTCTGCGTGTGACATGCAGAAAAACACTCAGGCTGTGAATAGACTTAAGTAGAACCTGGTGTCCCTCCACCTTGTGAAGTGCCCCTACTGGGATTGCAGCCTAGTACGTAGATGTTAGACCAGGCTTGCTTGTGTCACAGGATGCATAAGATGATCAGGAAAACAAACGGGTTGGCAGAGCTAAGTCAGAGGTAAAGGCTTGCTGCAGTCAGGCATGCCCTGTCAGGATTGCCCACACAGTGCGCATGCTCTCGTAGAGGAATATGATGTCCGGCCAAGGGCGGCAGGGCTCAGGTCTATCCTCTGAGGGGACCCAGCCTTGTAACAGCAGTCTGCGTGGTTCTCAGGAAGAGCCGAGCTCCACATCAGCCGGTGGAGGGGACGCGCAGTTCCTGAGCTGCGGCTGCCTCACGCGGAGCTCATTCCAGGGTGTGTAGGTGGGAAGGAAACAGCCTTGAGTAGGGTTTATGCAGAAAATCACGTCCTGCAAATGTCAAAACCCCAAAAGGTAGGTAAGGGAATCTAAGCCATCCTGGAGTGTTTTTTCCTCATACCTGATGTTCTCCTCAAGTCAGGCAGCCACAGCCACATCCCCCCCACCGGTTCCCTCGGTTTCCCCGGCTCCTGCTGATACCATCCAGGCTCCTCCCTCACACCGCACATGTCAGTTACTCTTCACTTCACTGTGGTTTAGATACCTGGTAAGGAACAACTGAAGGCAGGAGGAGTTGCTCTTGCCTGTGCTTGGAGAGGGTGTGGTCCATCCTGATGAGGGAGGGTATGGCAGCGTGCATGGCACCTAAGGGAGGTTGCTCACTTGTATCTCTGAACCAGGGTATCAGGTCAAAACTGGGATCAAGCTATAACGCACAATACTCATTCTGTGGTGACTCACCTCCTCCATCGAGACTCCATAACCCCCTAAAGCCACGCCCCTAGCTGGGGACCAGGTGTTAAAGCACATGGCTGATGGGGACATTACCTAGCCAAACACAGCACGGTGGCCCCGACCCATGAGGTCACTTCTTCTCACACTGGTGATGTGCTGTAAAGGGTTACACTCGGGAGTGGCTGTGGTGGCCCTCTTCCTGTTGTGAAAAGGGCCCTTAGACCCAGCTGGACAGCCACCTATTTTGGAGGCACAGGTAAGGAGGTTCCCCACAATCAGTGTGCATCAGAAAGGAAACAGAAGGGTGGAATTCCAGGGAGTGACTTAGTGACTTTCAGCAGCTGCCCAGCGGGGACAGCCTCATCAGCCCCCAGAGGAAGCTCACTGGGGCTTGTGGCAGGAGCTCCCAAGGCATCATAGCTGTGATGAGCCCTGAGGATGGCCACCAAGGTTGCTCTGGAATTGTTTTGGCTTTAATGTTGTTGGTTTTTAAACATAAGATAAATGGTTTGTTAGTTATTTTATGAAATTGTTTCCATAGCTTGCTTTAAGTAAAATGTGTAGAGTTGAGCCACAGAAAAACATGTAGCTGGCTTGAAGTTTTTTATTATTTTTCAGTTAAACTAAGTCATTATTTATAAACAGGTTTAAAGTTATTTCTATTTTGTCTCGTCCCCTTTTTTCAAAAGCACCGCCAAAAAAAGACACAGAAGAAAAACCTGACCAACAACCTGGGCCAGGAGAGGCTGACAGGGCATCCGGTGGCCCTGTACCACGGCAGCAGCCTAGTGCCTTGTTTGCCAGAGGAAGTAAGAAAGCAGCCAGAAGCCCTCAAAGACCAACAAGCAAAACAAGAGAGAACAAGCACCCGTTTGCTCTCTATGGCTGGGGAGAGAAGCAGATGGACACAGGCAGCCAGAAGACACATAATGTCTGCGCATCGGCCTCTGCCCACGAGGTGCGCCTTGGAAGGGCGAGTCTGGCCACGGGTGGCCGAAAGGCCTTTCTCTATGGCTGTTGATGCATTGGGCCTTGGGGGGTGGGGTCCTTGGGTGTCGGGGCTCTGGTCCTAGGAAGATGAAGTAGACTTTGGTTGACTGGGGCTACAGCCAGGGCTAAGGGCTGCTGATGGGAAGACCGGGATGTCATTGTGGCTTATGAGTTCTGTGTTCTGGGCCACAGGGAAAGTAAAACAGGTGCTGGAGCTATCCCCTGGAGAGGTCACAGTTCCCTCTGCGTTGATAACCTGGTGTCCTTGACCAAAGGCTTTTTCCTTGGCATGTCTGACTACTTAGCACCCACCGGGGACCTCTGTTTTCCCTTCTGATGAGATTCAGCTTGCTGATTTCCTATTTGTCTGCAATAGTGTGGGTTGTTTGTTTGTTTGTTTGTTTTTTGTTTTGGCTTTTTGAAACAGTATTTCTCTGGGTAGGCTTGCCTGTCCTGGACTCACTATGTAGACCAGGCTGGCCTTGAACTCACAGAGATCAATCTGCCTCTGCTTCCTGAGTGCTGGGATTACAGGCGTGTGCCACTACTGCCAGCTGTTTTTTTTTTTTTTTAATTACTTACTTATTTCTAATTTTATGTACATTAGTGTCACCTGCATGTGTGACTGTGTGAGGGTGTCACATTCTCTAGAGCTGGAGTTACAGACATTGGTGAACTGCCATGTGGGTGCTGGGAATTGAGCCTGGGTCCTCTGGAAGAGCAGCCAGTGCTCTAACCACTGAACCATCTCTCTGTAGCTCCTGCAATAGTGTTTTGTTCCCATGAGCTCCAGTCATCTAGCTCAACCTGGGTTTGTCATTCTGTCAAGACCTGAGACATTTTACACACGGAGACGCTCAGTGGTAGCCATGAAGCAGTAACTGTGTTAGCACCAGCTGAATGCCAGGGGTGCCTTAGGGACGGGCAGGAAGAGAAACGGAAAACTCGGTTTCCCTGTAATGTCAGGCAACTTCCCAGAGCAGATGCTGCTCATGTGACGTGAGACAAGGGAGTACTTGCGAACAGAGGGTTCTGACGAGTGAGTCTCTGGGACAATTTAACAACGTATATCTGTCATGGGGTAAAATCCCCTGACACTTATTTTTTATTATTATATATATATACTTTTGAGACGGGATCTCACGTATCCCAAACTGGCCTGAACTCACTATGTAGCCAAGGATGACCTTGAACTTCTGATCCTCCTACCAGACGCTAGGATTACAGGCTTGTGTGCCTGCACCTGGCCTCCCTCCCCACTTTTTAGTGCAGGGTTTTAAGTACTACAGACAAGTAACAAGACCCTTTTGCCTGCTTAATGTGGGGGAGTTCCCACGGTTTCCCAGCGCTTGCTGTGGTGGCGTACCTATAATCTGAGTGCTTGGGAGGCAGAGACAGGACGGTTCCTGGAGGTTTATATCCAGTCTGATCTATGTACTGAGTTCTGGGCCAGACAGAGCCTCATAGCAAGGTCCTGTCCAATAACAAACAAACAAACAAACCCTAAAGTCAGCTGTTCTCCCAGGCTAGTCCTAGACTGGATGCAAGTTAGCAGCTCACCATTTCTATCTAAACGTTTATTTTTAAAAATATATTTACTATTTTTGGTTATGTGTGTGTGTGGGTCTGTGTATGTGAGCGCTGCTGCCCTTGAAGGCTCAGATGCATCTGATCGCCGTGGAGCTAGAGTTACGGATGGGTGTGAGCCGCCGGCTTTGGTTCTGGGAATTGAGCTCAGTTCCTTTGTAAGAGTCCTTGTTCTTACCTCTGAGCCCTCTCCCCAGCCCTAAAATGTAATTTTCTGCTGCTCAGCTTTGCCATCCTTGTAACGGGATGAAATGTAGCGACAGGGTAACTTACTCTGTGAAGCGTTGATGCCATAGACTGGCAGGGCTGGGCTCCTTGTTTCAGGGAATCAGATGAGTAACATTAAGACGGGGTCTCGTGAGCCCAGGCTAGCCCTGAGCTTTCTGTGTAGCCAAGGATGGCTTTGAACATATGGCCCTCTTGCTTCTACCACCCAAGTGCTGGGGTACCAGGAATGTACCACCGTGCCTGGGGACAGAGCCCAGGGCTTCGTGTGTGCTAAACAGCATTGAGCCATAGCCCCACACTTTTGGTTAGATATTCTTAAAAATCGGCCCTAACGCACTTAGGCCACTACCTTTATGTTTGAACTTTCTTTAGATTCATGAATCAGCACTTCGAGCCAAGAACAGAAGGCAGGTGGAGAAAAGGAAACTGGCTGCCCAGAGGCAGCGGGCTCACTCGGTGGATGTGGAAAAGAACCTGAGGGTGAAGCCGTCTTCCGCAGAGAGCCCGTGGATGACTGAATACATGCGGTGCTACTCAGCAAGGGCCTAGACGCTGGGCCGCCTCTTCCCAAGTGTTTACGCAAGGAAAGCGGAACAAAAACTGTCCAGTCAGACCGCACACGGGCAGAAGAGACTGACTGGTCCCGCAAAGCTCCTCTGAGGGATTTTTCAAGAGATGGTTTTGCTTTTGTGATGGCTGGTCACCTGCCTTAAGTGGGACAGACCATGGAAGCCATATGTGTTGGTTTGTTTACCAAGACAAGTCCCCGAGTCTCGATGTTCTTGTAAGAGTTTTATTTTAAAGATTTTAATCACTGGAGACACCCGCACCGAATGCCTTTAGCTGGCTCTAGGCGCTTCCTGTCCACACCCTCCTGTAGCAGTTTCCATCAGCACCGCTTGCCACATCCCGTCCCACAGCGCAGGACTCACCGGCACATCTGTGCAGTTTGCCTTGCAGGGAGCTCCAAGGAAAGCAAAGGGTGTCAGCCTGAGTCAGTGCTGCTCCCGATGAGCTTGAAGGTTGGCAGCTGCGGGACGACACTCGATATAGTTGATCTCACCTCATCTTCACATAGACTGTGGCATTTAAGAATTTTCTGGCCAGAGCAAGGGTCACCCTTTCTCCTTAAATCTTCACTTAGGCACTTATTTAATATATAGTTTAATAGTTCTGGTACATTCCAGTGAGTGATGTGCAGTGCATGCTTACAGCAACGGTGACGTTTCCTTTGAGTCAGTGTCACATCCTTTTAACGTCAGCATTCCCTTTAGAGCACGCGTGGTTCAGTCAGCTGCCTGTGCAGCCTGGTCCACCGCTCCTGTCTTCTGAGATAGCAGAGTTTGTTGGGCATGCGGGGGTGGAACAGGCAGACGCCATTAGCCTGCCGCGACCACCTTTCTACTTTTTCCTCTAGGACTTAGTGACGGCTTCATGAGGCAGGCACAGTGTGGGCAGTGTAGGTTGAAAATGTGACTGCTTGATGGCCAGCCTGGTGATCTTTGCTGCCAAACTGTGGGAGGATAGGGATGGCCTGGATGTAAGTGTTCTTCCTTTAGCAGGGAACCTCTTGTCAGGGTAAATGGGTGCCTTCTCCATCCTGCAGAAGAGACTCCCAGCAGGATGAGCACGGTGCTGCTCTTCCTGAGGGACGGGGAGGTCTTCTGCCCGCACCCCCTCAGCAGCTGAGTTCGTTGGGTGAAACCCAGCGTTGGGGCGTGCGGATGAACATTTCCAGGATATTTTTACTTCTGGTTTTTGAGTATGATTATTTCTATCTAGAACACGCAGACTGATTTCATTCCATATAAAATTGACACACGGTGTCATCTGAAAACTGTATTAAGCTTTGAAAATGCATACTGAACAATCATGAGTGTTTTTAAAAACTTTAAAAGATATTTGCCTAGTTTTGTATAGTCCCTTGTGTACAGAGCACCCCCCCCCCACCAAATGGGTGTATATTTAATTAAAGAGTAAGTTCTACATGGTGTCCAAATGCAACCTTGTTAGTGATAACTGTGTTAACTACAAAGTCCCCAAATGTCACATAATCAGGGTGATTGGGACAGTGGCCCCCGTTGGGAACTGCTCTTTGTGCCTTGAAGGCCTGTGTTCCCCACCCACCCACACCACCAGACTGCACCTGACAGTCTCAGACAGACAGGTGGGGACCCTGACCGGCCTTCAGTCTTGCTTAGAACACAGATGAGCCTCCCTTTGCCTCCGTGTGTAGGAGTGCAGGCTGGGGTGAGGAGAGGCTGCTCTGGGGCTGCACTCTTCTTACACAGAGCACAAGCAATCAGGACTTTGGAGAATATTTATGCTCATACGTGACGAATGTGTCAGTATGAATGAGCTGTGACTTCCCCACACCCGAGTCCCTAATGTTTAGGGTTCAATTTTCCTCCTTTTAAAAAGATGGTAATAACTTTTTGAACCTATGAAATTTTTGCTAAATCTATCTTAGCAACTTTTTTCCTATCCTAGGAGCTAATATGGGTCAAGTTGCAAGGCAGTGAGATAATTTAAAATTAACTTCCATGCTGGAAACATCTGAAAATGTCTGAGAACCCAGTCATATTTAATTTAAAATAAATGATATCAAGCCTTTTAAAAAATTTGATTTTAAGGTCTTTTTTTCCCCCCCTTTTTCCGAGACAGGGTCTCTCTGTATAACCTTGGCTGTCTTAGACTCACTTTGTAGACCAAGCTGGCCTTGAACTCAGAGAGATCCACCTGCCTCTGCCTCCTGAGTGCTGGGAAGAAAGGCATGTGCAACCACACATGTCCTTTGATTTTAAGGTCTTAATTCAAACAATTTTCCATGAGTGGGATGTGTGTGTGCGCGTGCGTGTGTGCCTGCATGCATGTGTGTGTGACTTAACAGAATGCTGAACTGAGAACACTAAGCTCTACTGGAACAACAAGAAGAAAATAGAAATGCATCCTTAAACTGTGTGTTTAGAAGCTGTCTGAACACTGGAGTCGGTTATGTGTGTGCTCACAACCCCCCCCACCCCGGAATTTCTAACATGCTTTCACATGTTAGAAGTCTCAAGTTACCGAAGGCCCTGTAGACAGGCTTACCTGCTCACAGTGTGGCAGCACATGCTTGCGTCAGCTGCGACATCAGCGTCTTTGTAGTTGTTGCAGTGAAGGCTGGCTGCTAATTCAGAGGTGTGTGTGCTCAGGTCACAGTAACTGGACTAAGTTGCCAGGGGCTGTTGTCGAAGGCTTCATTTCTAAAAGGGTTCTACTGTGCTGGGAATGTAGCTCAGTGACGGGATGGTCGCCTGGCGAGCGGGAAGCACCAGAGTTCCCCGTGGAGGGAGAAGCAAATGAGGAATCTGTACAGCTTTCCAGTTAATAAAAAGGTCTTTAGAAAACTTGGCAAATGGAGTGTGACTTCGAGACACTTAGGACACCGGAAGTGCCCCTGGAGCAAAGCGGGAGAGGCCCAGCCTTGCTTTCCTGGTAAGTGCACCACTCAAGAAAAACCGGGACTGCTGCGTGGTCCACCTCGTGGATGAACCAGTGCTATGCCATGGCCAATTCTGCAGTCCCGGGCCCAGGTAGGATCTTTGCTGTGTATACTCTGCGGCCAGCATAAATGCGACCTTTTGAACGTGACTTGGTCATTTCAACATACTTGCATCTGAATGTGAAGTGGATTTGGGAGGCAGAGTGTCTCTATGGGGCCAACTCCCTATGTAGATCCACCTGCCTCTGCCACTCAAGCATCTGCCACCATGCCTGCTGGTGGAGGAGGAGATGGTGGTGATGGAGGTGGAGCAGGTGGGTGGTGGTGGTGGAGCAGGTGGTGGTGACAGTGGTGATGGAGGTGGAGCAGGTGGTGGTGATGGAGGTGGAGCAGGTGGTGGTGATGGAGGTGGAGCAGGTGGTGGAGCAGGTGGTGGTGATGGAGGTGGAGCAAGTGGTGGTGGTGGTGATGGAGCAGGTGGTGGTGACAGTGGTGATGGAGGTGGAGCAGGTGGCGGTGATGGTGGTGATGGAGGTGGAGCAGGTGGTGGAGCAGGTGGTGGTGATGGAGGTGGAGCAAGTGGCGGTGGTGGTGATGGAGCAGGTGGCGGTGATGGTGGTGATGGAGGTGGAGCAGGTGGCAGTGGTGGTGGTGGTGATGACAGTAGTGATGGAGGTGGAGCAGGTGGTGTTGATGGAGGTGGAGCAGGTAGGTGGTGGTGGAGGTGGAACAGGTGGGTGGTGGTGGTGGCAGTGGTGATGGAGGTGGAGCAGGTGGTGGTGATAGAGGTGGAGCAAGTGGTGGTGGAGCAGGTGGTGGTGATGAAGGTGGAGCAGGTGGTGGTGATGGAGGTGGAACAGGTGGGTGGTGGTGGTGACAGTGGTGATGGAGGTGGAGCAGGTGGTGGTGATGGAGGTGGAACAGGTGGGTGGTGATGGTGACAATGGTGATGGAGGTGGAGCAGGTGGCGGTGATGGAGGGTAGTGGAGGTAATGATGGTGGTGATGGTGATGATGACTCTCCTTCCTTCTTTCCTTTCCTCCTCTTCCTCCTTCTTCTAAGACAGGGTTTCATGTAGCCCAGGCTGGCTTTGGAGCTAAATAGCTAAGGATGCTTGAACTTTGTGCTCTTCCTGTCTCTACCCCTGAACTGCTGGGATTACAGGTGTGTACCACTGGACTTAGTATGGTTCTGGGGATGTGAGAGGCCAGAGCTTCATGCATGTTAGGTGGTTACTCTGGCAGCTGAGTCATATTGCCAGTCCTTAAAATAGGCTTTAGATCGGCAGCAACTGCATATTTCTTGGTAGCAGCTTGTACAAGGGGGTGAGTTACTGGTATGGTAAAGCCTCTGCACACTGGCCCACCATCACTTGTATATCTTTATGAACTTCTTCCCTCTTTTTTCTTTATCTAGGCTTGTACAGGACACAGCGACATCAGACACAAGACCCACATTGTGAGGTACATGTTCAGCTCCTGGGACACATCCCAACAGAGCATCTCAAATAATGACAGTGTGAGGACTAGCTTGCTACAGCCAGGCTTGCTTGCTTGCTTGTTGTTTGTTTGTTTTTTTGAGACAAGGTCTCTCTGTGTAGCCTTCACTGTCCTGGACTCCCATTGTAGACCAGTCTGGCCTCGAACTCACAGCAATCCACCTGCCTCTGTCTCCTGTGTGCTGGGATTAAAGGTGTGGGCCACCACACCCGGCCCTACAGCCAGGCTTTCTAAGGCCTCAGTCAGCACCATGGACGGTGGCCCAGGAATGCAAGAATTATTGATCCTTAATACCTCTTCTTGTATGCAAGTCTGAAGATCTGTGGGAAATCTTTTAAAGTCTCTACAAGAAGCAGTTTTTGGTCGTCTCTAGGCATTCTGGGAGTTGAGGAGTTGGGGAGCAGCCCACAGGGTAGAAGCTGGAGTTTGTTGGCACACATTCCCGCAGTATAGCCCGCATCCTGGATATTTTGTTTGTTTGTTTTTGTTTTTCGAGATAGGGTTTCTCTGTATAGCCTTGGCTGTCCTGGACTCACTTTGCAGACCAGGCTGGCCTCAAACTCACAGCGATCCGCCTGCCTCTGCCTCCTGAGTGCTGGGATTAAAGGCATGCGCCACCATGCCTGGCTTCATCCTGGATTTCTTAAATAGTAACAAAATTTACTGTATTTAGGGAACATTCTTTTTTCTTTTTTCTCTTTTCTTTGTTTTGGTTTTTTTGAGACAGGGTTTCTCTGTGTAGCCTTGGCTGTCCTGGATTCACTCTGTAGGCGAGGCTGGCCTCGAACTCACAGCAGTCTGCCTGCCTCTGCCTCCCCGAGTGCTGGGATTACAGGTGTGTGCCACCGGCTGTATTTAGAGAACGTTTCCATTGATGCCCTAAGCTTATTTTGAGTGCCACACTCACTTCAGAGTGCTGCAACAACACGGGCTGGGCAAACAGTGCCGCAGCTCACTAGGTTCACCTGGCTCTAACCAGCAGACCAAAGGAAACTGAGCCAGCAAGGGACCTCTGCGTCACAGGTGGGACAGGTCCAGAGAGCATGGCCAGGACTTTAGGAGTTGATGCTCAACTGGAGTTACACTGACAGTAAGCAGGTAAAACAGTTCCACAGGGCTAAATGTGACAGTCACAATGCAGAGACAAGGCCCGGCCACTCAGCATCCAGACTGGGAGGCTCAGGAGGACAGCAGATAGGACACAGGCATTAGTAGTTCTAACGAGCAGTTAAAGTACTCTCAGAGATCAGGATGAGTGGTCAGTAAGGAAATAGGAGGCAGAGGCAGGAGAATTGCTGCAAGTTTGAGGCCAGCCTGGGCTACACCGGGAATTTCAGGCCTATCAGGGTTACAGAGCAAGCCTGTACAAACAAACAAAAACAAGCCCTAGATGAAAACATTAGAATTGTGAGCAAGCACAGCTGGAGAGACTCAATGGCTGAATGGGGGAGGGGGGAGGGGGGAGGGAGAGAGAGAGAGAACCACCAGTCTGAACAACAGAAATGGACTGAAAGGTCTCGTGGGGCCCTGTGGCGTGGACGATGGGAGGGACAGTGAGGGCTTTGAAAGACCAGAATAGACAGTGCCTGGAAACTCCCAACCTGATGAAAGAAGTTGAGTGAGTCCCATATGTGAAAAGTCCCAAGAAATGCACCGAGTACCTGCATCCGGCACCAGGGAGGCTAAGCCAGAGGATTTGAGTTTGAGGCCACATTAGGCTGCCTTGTGAGAGAGACCCTGTATCATACAAACACCCATCTGGACACATTCTCACACTGCCCAGAACTAAAAGACACCATGAAGTGCTCAAAGAAGCAAAAAATGTTGCCTGACAGTTTGAATGGTGGCAAATTCTGCACAGACTGTGGAGGCCGGAGCAAGTAGGTCATTAGAGTGAAAGAGAAGTGTCAACTGGGAATTCTGTATCCAGAGCTGGGCATGTTGGCACACACTGTAATCCCAATATGAGGGGGGCCAAGTCAGGAGAATCGCCACGGGTATGGGGGCCAGGCTGGGTTATAGTGAGAACCTATCTTGAAGGGGAGGGCTGACTCTGAAGAGACTGAAATTATTTTTTAATTTTTTTTTTCCGAGACAGGGTTTCTCTGTGTAGCCCTGGCTGTCCTGGACTCACTTTGTAGACCAGGCTGGCCTCGAACTCACAGCGATCCACCTGCCTCTGCCTCCCGAGTGCTGGGATTAACGGCGTGCGCCACCACGCCTGGCTTATTTTGTTAATTTTTTTGCAGTGAGATATACAATACTAAAAATGTTTAACCTAAGAGAGGGCAGGGTCAGAGAGGCATTTAAAAATGCAGAAGAAGCTAAACACCAATGTATTCCATACAGCCTTGTGTTTCCATACCAACTAACAGCGATTCAAAAGTGCCGAGGCTTCTTGGGACCCGCCTGACTCCGCGGAGTGTGTGAGCATCACGCCCATAGAGAGATACAGGTAAGTGAAGACATCTGGTAGCAAGTTGCGGTACTGGGCGTGGGGTAGAGGCTGTGTGGAAGGCCTGGCTGGGGCTGCGGAGTTGTACGAGTCCTTTTGTGAGCACCGGAGGTGACAGGTAACTGGAGAATCAGCCAGGATGCAGGAAAGCCTGGTGATGTCCAAGCATCAACAGACAAAGGCTCTAGCTCCCTCTAGCCGTAGCCATGCAAATCCCCCCAGGGACACAGAGTTTCCAAGGCAACAATCCTATTATATAAACAGACCTTGCCAGTCAAAACAATCAAGATGCATTATATGGTTTTTTTTGGACTGGAGTCTAATTAAACTAGAAATTAGTGACAGAAGATCTAAAGTTAGGTGGAAATTAAACAGCACGTACATAAAACAAATTGCCAAAGAGAAAAGTCTCAAAATTGGAAAACATTTAAACGGAAGGTAAATGAATGTTTGGGCATATTAAAATTTGCACAAGAAAGGCAGTGGTCTGGTAACACTGTTTGCCAGGGAACAGGCTTGCTGGTGTGGTGGCGCATGCCTTTAATCCTAAAATTCTTAAAGCAGAAGCAGGTGGATCTCTGTGAGTTTGAAGTCACCTGGTCTACATAGCAAGTTCCAGGGCTACATAGTGATACCCTGGCCCAAAGCCAAAACAACAACAACAAAACCCCAGACCAACTTGATATCTATACACAGTAAGTGTATACGTATCCAGGAAGAGCTACAAAGATACTTTCCGTGATTTTCCTCACTCCAGTCTCTAGCTGAAGCTGGCTTTGGCTTATAGGGGTGTGTCACCACACCTGGCACGAGAAGGTGGGGAGGTGTTTGCTGGAGATCAGACCCAGAGCCTTGCACAAGCAAAACAAAGCGCTTTACTTCTGAGCCGAGGATTTCTTAACAGGCAGAATCCTCTGCTAGAGGCAATGAGTTTTCCCTGAAAATGACTACAACACGTAAGATGAGAAAAAGTGGCAAGGATGCCCTTATATTGAATTCTAGGAAAATCATTGTGACAATGGGTCTTCCGGCGGGGACACAGACAGTGAGGGTTGAGGGTGACGTCGAAGCCGAGCAGGATGGGCAGGTTGGCTTGGGCCCACAGAGCAGGACAGTACTGTGCACGAGAAACTTGGTTCCACTTTATTTCCAGATGTTAGTGAGTCCTGTAGGTTTAGCATCTCAGGTGTGGATCACAGAAACAGTGTAAAAAGAGTGAGAGGGATTAAATAAGAAAACACACTGGCTGTTAGCGCCAGAGTCCTTTCGTTACAGAGTCAGACGTGTAAACCAACACAATGAGAAAAACACGCTCACGTTCACAAACTGCAGTTCCTATGAGTTTAAAACTTAAAAAAAAAAAAAAAAAAAAGGCTTGCTTCATTGAGTGCAGGATTCAGTCATGTCACCCGGCTCTGTGCTGTGGGAACGTGCTGGGCTGTGTGCAGCACAAGCTTGCTTTAACGGAACAGGATGGAGTAGATGAGGGGGCAGGGCAGGGGTCATCGCATACATGTGGCATCTAAAGGTGGTGGCCGCTGAGCCCTGTGCCCCGGTGTGCACTGTTGTTTCCCCCACAAACATCTACTTCTGTGCAGAGTAGAAAAGGTGGTAGTAAAAACCTCAGGCTCTTGAGGCTCCAGCTGCTGCGCGCTCCGGAAAGCCCCGAACCTGAGAGACATTAAGTGTGGTTAGACACTTAGGTGGTGGTAAAAGTAGACCAGCCCAGACCCTGGCAGCCTCGATGGTTTCGCCTTTGGGCTAACGCTGGTTTATACCGATAGATAATGCCACTGCAAGCTGAGCGTGATGGCACACACTTGTAGTTCCTGAGAGGCCTGAGGCAGGAGGATTGTGGTAACTGGAAGAGAGGGCTATCGAAGCTTTAATGGAGAGCTTGCTGGCTTTAGGAGTGCTCCTGTGGAGCCCCCCTTCCCCCTCATTAGGCCAAGTCTATGCCATGGGTCTCTTCTTCTGCCCTCCCACAGCAATTTCACGGCCCCTCCTTTCTGTCCAGCACCCACCTGTGTTGCTGGGGTGCCTAGCAGCCACACTCCTGTGCACTTGGAGCCTGTGTGCGTCGTGGCGACCGAAGCTGTCTCAAGGCAGCGTCTCCATACTGGATGCCAGAGCCCATCCTCTCTGGGTCCAACTCACCTGAGGACCGAGCAGATGGCTGTGACTCTGTGCTCCCCAAGCATGGTAAGTGGGAAAGGGGAAAGTATAATGTGTCGCGTATTTGTTCCTTCACTGTGTAGCCTTGGCTGGCCTTTAATTTACTATGTAGACCAGGCTGGCCTTGAACTCAGAGAGTTGCCTTGCCTATCTGCCTCTCTGATGCTAGGATTAAAAGTGTATGCTACCACGCCTGTCTGGAAAAGAAATGCCTTATTTTTAAAATGTGTGTGTGTGTGTGTGTGTCTAACACATGTGTGCAGGTGTGTATGCACATGGAGGCCAGAGGTCAACTTGTGTGCTCTCTACTTGTTGCTGAGACATGGGCTCTCGCTGAGTCCTGGGGTTCACTAACTTGACAATGCTGCCTGGCGAGTGAGCCCCAGGGGTCCTCCTGACTCTGCCTTACCAGTGCTGGGGTTACTAGCATGTACCACCACGCCCAGATTATTACACAGGTACTAGCAATCAACTCAGGGCCTCATGCTTATGTGGCTGAGCTGTCACCCCAGTGTCTAGAAAAAGTTTATTAGTTTGAGTACATGGCATTAAATACTCCTAGAAGGATCAAGAACCCATAACAATAGTTGACTTCTGAGAATTTTGGATATTTAAAAAAAAAAAAAAAAATTTAAAGTGTGCATGTGTGTGTGCATGCAGGTGCTCAAGGAGGCCACAAGAGGGTGCTGGATCCCTTGGACTTAGGGACAGTTATGAGTTGCCTGGTGTAGGTGTTAGGAACCAAACTTGGACCCTCTGCAAGAGCACTGTGTGCCTTTCACCTGTGAGCCACCTGAACCTGAATTTTGGACGTTTGAGTGGAACTATGTGACAGTATTATGCATTAAAAGTAAATTAATTTAAAATTAAGCATCAACAATGTTCACCCAATTTTGATGACGCCTTGTGCACACCTGCCCCTGACCAGTAACTCCTCAGAGAGATTGTCTCCCTCAGGCAAGTGTGACTGACATGACATAGGGGTGCTTTACTACAGCCTTGCTCCTGACAGCCACTAGGGAGCACTGTTGAGCGACAGGGCAAAACCCACAGGGAAAGGCTGTTACCTGATTCGATTTTATTAAGTATTTTCCTTGCGCACTGCATGAAAGCCTCTTCGACATTCTCCCCGGTCAGTGCACTTGTTTCCAGGAACATGAGCTCTAAACATGGAATCAAAGAAGACAGGGAGCCACGTTTAGAAGCTAGGGAACAAGTGCGTTCTGAGGTGCATGCGTGGTGGTCCGAGGACAGTTTGCAGATCAGACTTTTCTCTCCTTCCACTGTGTGGGTCACAAGGATGGAACTCAGGTCCTCAGGCCTGGAGGCAAGAGCCTCTGTCCACTCTGCCGTCTTGCTGGCCCAGTGACGGTGACTTGCAACTGCTAACAGCCTATTCAGGGTTCTCATATGGTAATGCGCAAACCTCAAGCCAGCACCGAAATCCTCTTTTTCTGTGTCTTTGTTTTTTGTGAGACAGGGTCTCTCTGTGTTAGCCTAGGCAGTCCTGGACTTGCTTTGTAGACCAGGCTGGCCTTTAACTCACAGGGATCCACCTGCCTCTGAATCCCAAGTGTTGGGATTAAAGGTGTGCGCCATGGTGCCTGGCTAAATCCTCTTTTTCTTTTTTTTTGGTTTTTTGAGACAGGGTCTCTCTGTGTAGCCTTGGCTGTCCTGGAACTCGCTCTGTAGACCAGGCTGGCCTCAAATTCACAGGGATCCACCTGCCTCTGCCTTCCAAGTGCTGGGATTAAAGGTGTGAGCCACCACACTGGGCCCTAAATCTTCTTTTTCTATGAATATAAAAGCAATACACTTAATTGTATATGTTGTCTGTTTTTATAAGGTCTCAAACAACTGAGGCTAGTCTTGTTTGGTTGGTTGGTTTTTCAAGACAGTGTTTCTCTGTGAAGCCTTGGCTGTCCTGGACTTTGTAGACCAGGCTGGCCTCAAATTCACAGTGATCCACCTGCCTCTGCCCCCCGAGTGCTAGGATTAAAAGCATGCGCCACCACACCGGGCAACTGAGGCTGGTCTTGAACTCTTAATTTTCTTTTTCTTTTTTTTTTTTCAAGACAGGGTTTCTCTGTGTAGCCTTGGCTATCCTGAACTCACTTTATAGACCAGGCTGGCCTCGAACTCACAGCGATCCGCCTGCCTCTGCCTCCCGAGTGCTGGGATCACAGGCACTGCCACATCCAGGTCTGTCTGTGTTAAGTTATGGGAAGCCCCACTCTTTCTAAAGAGTGACCATTCTCATGTCCCTGAACTGACAAGAGGAGGTAGGCACACTGAGAAGTGTCAGTGCCTACCGCCAGTGGGGGCTGATTGGCTAAAATTGTGACTTAACTTCCTTCTCCAAGTGATCTGCATTGCCACCATGAGTGCAGACACAGAGCTGATAAATCACTGCTTTGCACTACACAGGAGCAGGACCCGTGTCCATCCAAGCCGGACACAGCCCTGCTGTCCAAAAAAAGCCACCCCCTCCTGTCCCATTGCATTGCATTTAATTAGCATTTGTATTGGAAAATGTGTGTATTTGGGCATCCTAGATAATTTTTACTAATTTAGCTCTCCTCTAACCATTAATAGGTTTTTTTGTTTTGTTTTGTTTTGTTTTTTTGGTTTTTTTTTTAATCAGAGAGCTTGGGTAGAAGTCTACTTCATTACTTTTATTATTTGGTGTGTGAGTTTTTGCCTGCATGTTTGTCTATGTACCTTGTGCATATATGTACCTGGTGCCCAAGGAGGTGGTAAGATGGGAATCGAACCTGGGTCCTTTGCAAGAACAAGTGCTCTCATCCACTGAGCCACCTCTCTAGCCCTGGAGTCCTTTATCCCCAGAGCAAGGGCTGATTCCAGTGGAAAGCCTGCTCCTTACGATACTGAACAGCTCCTGCTTTCTAAATAGCTCTAAAATGCCAGGGGTGGTGGCGCATGCCTTTAATCCCAGCACTCGGGAGGCAGACAGGTGGATCCCTATGAGTTCAAGGCCAGCCTGGTCTACAAAGTGAGTCCAGGACAGGCAGGACTACACAGAGAGACCCTGTCTCGAAAAACCAAACAAACAAGAAAGAAAGCACAGATGTTTACATTAAGATTCCTAACAGAGGCAAGATCACAGTTAAAAAGTAGCAATGAAAATAATATTATGGTTGGAAGTCACCATAGAATGAGCAGCTGCCTTGCAGGGTCAGCATTAGGAAGGCTGAGAAGCACATCACCTCATGTGTGTGGACGTCACTGTGTTTGCTTTCCTTTTTCTTTCTTCCTACCTTCCCCCTGTACCCTCCTTTTTGGAACAGAGTTACACTATATAGTCCTGGCAAACTTCAACATTTCAATAATCCTCCTGCCTCTGCCTCTTAAGGACAAGGATTGCAGGCCCACAACACCATGCCTGGGTCATATTTAGTTTATAGTAAAAACCCATCAAGCTGGGGAAACAGTTTTCTGTCCTGGAGTTCAACCAGATGTGGACATAAGGACCTACTGGTCTCAGCTGCCTCTCAGACTAAGGCTCTCCTGAATGCTTGCAGTGCTGTTATCTCTGTAAACCACTGCTAACTCAGCAATGCAGTTTTGACATTAATAAATCTGTTACCTGGCCAGGACAGCCAGGACTACATACAAAGACTGTCTCAAAAAAAAAAAAAAAAAAAAAAATCAATCAAGGGCTGGAGAGATGGCTCAGAGGTTAAGAGCGCTGGCTGCTCCTCCAGGGGTCCTGAGTTCAATTCCCAACAACCACATGGTGGCTCACAACCATCTATAATGAGACCCAATGCCCTCTTCTGGTCTGCAGGAGTACATGCAGACCACTGTATAAATAATAAATAAATAAATCTTTTTTTTTTTAATAAATAAATCTTTAAAAAAAAAATCAGTCAAACAAGAAATCTGTTACCATTAAACAAACGACTTAGCTTGAGAAGAATGAAGCCAGCTAGCTGAGCGTGTCCTCCCTCCTTTCTGTGTAGCATGACTACTTCTCCAGCTGCGTTTCAAGTTAAAAAAAAAAAAAAAAAAAGTGCCACCCCGAGAGGGCTAACATCCAGCCAGAGACCGAGAAGTCCTTACAGACGCAAAGACCTCACTTCCCTCAGCGCGGGGACCTTTGCCAGCAGAAGGCCACGTACTGAGCTATGCTGCGCTAGCTTACGTTGACAGTGGAGATTCCACAGGTCCACAGGATAGCTTAGACTCAAAACTCCCAAGGAAATGTCACTGTGCCCAGACCCACCCTGTGAGACGTGTAAGAGGAAAAAGCCACTTGCCGTTCTCCTGTGCGAACCTGGAGGCTTCAAGGAAAGTGACTTCACGGTCAGCGTCCAGGTCCTTCTTGTTCCCACAGAGGATGATGACGATGTTCTGGCTCGCCAGCATCCTGGCATCTGTTAACCAATTAGTAAGCGCATTGTAGGTTTCTCGGCTGTGTGACATAAGATTGTGGAAATAATACATGTATTTTATAAAACTAGCAACTCTTTTTCAGTCATCCTCACCATGCACAGTGCTTGTCAACGTCTCAGCGAGGACAATGGTGCCTCTGCGGTGACGTGGGAACCCAAATGCCTGGCGACATAGCAGACCCATGGGCTTTGTTTCGCTTTTGGTCCAGCGAAATCTGTGAGTCAGACACTCTGGGTTCTAAAGGAAAAGGGACTTTTCCCTTGCCTCATAGATGCACTTGAGCCCTGAGCAAGGTATGTGCCTGGCTTGCGACGCTAACCACCGTGGCCTGTAGATAGGTCCGTGGGCTCCTTGGTCCACAGGAATACAAGACAACATTTACTTTGCAAGGACCTCCTGCCACTAGGAGCCGGGGTTCAGGGACATTATGCGGGACTTCCTGGCTTTGTCTACCCAGGAGCAGCTCAGAGCTGTGGTTGGCTCCCACATCTAAGGACTGGAGCAGGTGTCGTCACATCCTGGCAGTCTGAGTCTCTCATGGAGTTGGGAGTGTCAGTCACATGCCCCCCACCCCCCTGAAGAGGAAGGCAGTTGTGTGCTGTTCTCTCTTGGGTCAGGAGAAGCGCCTCTTGGTGGAACCCTTTGGACCACATGTTTCCAGGGCACTGCTGCTGAGGGCAGTACACTGAAAAGACACTGACTATCCCCAAGGACAAGAAAGGTACTACTGGCCAATCCTGTGGTCACCAGGTATGGGGCATTTGAAATGTGGCCAGAGCAACCCCAAAGTGAGACCAAGTTGTTACATGTAGCCAGTAACTGCAAAGGTATCCATTCGTTGGTTTAACCTGCCCGCCTCCATAACTTTCTGAGGATCCAAGAATGTTACCCCTCATCTTGTAGATGGGGAAACCAAGACCAGAGCAGGGAGGCCCAGGCCTGCAGAGATTGTGAGGCCACTGTAGCTGGGCTCAGAACCCAGGGCCTCTGAGCCTGAGTCTGTTTCTCTCTGGCCTCTTGGTTCATTCTGAGAACACACAGAACCCTGCAGACCTCGAGGCACGTGTCCCAACGTGTCCCACATGCTGCGACGAAGGAGGACGGGGCAGAAGGCTAGTTTCAGTCCCAACAGCTCACAAACACTAAAGCCCTTTCCGATTCCCCAGCAGAGGGCCTCCTGGGTACAGCCATGCTGCCTGTCACCAGCACGGGGATGCAGAACAAGCAAGGAGCCTGTGTGTTGGGGAGGTGACATTACCTGGTGATGTCGTAGACCAGGAGCGCCCCAGCTGCACCTCTGTAGTAGCTTCTCGTCACAGACCTGAGGGAAGGACAGGAGCTTCTAACAATCAAGGCCCGTTACTTCTCCCCACAACAACCACGTTTCCTTTGTGACTCACAGCCTAGGGCCAGGAGAAGCAGCCTGCTCCCTCCAAAGCAGGGACAGCTCTGCTGGGCAGCTCCTTAGGCACAGGAGGGTCAGGTGTCTGCATGTGGCCCGAATGTCCTTAGCTCTGTGTGGAGGAGACCCTCACATCTGCCTGACCCCACCTTCCCAGGATAAGCCCTAGATGGGAGCAACCTAGATTCCTGCCAGGGGCCACGTTGACTCTCCTACCCAGCATTCCTCTCGATTCCTCATCCTACCGAGGAGTGGCTCTCTGTCCACCTCACACATTCTCAATGAATGACCTGTTTTTCAGAAATACATTCCCTGCCCCCACCCCCACCCCCACCCCAAATTACCAACTTCTCTCTCTCTCTCTCTCTGCTAGCTTTTTATTTTTTAACTTTACTGTGTGTATGATGTAGGGTGCAATAGCATGTATGCAGAAATGGAGTAATTTCTTCACCTGTGTTCTAGGGACAGAGTTCAGTCTGTCAGGCTTGCCCAGTAAGAACCTTCACCTGCTGAGCCAAATCATTAACTTTTTTTTTTTATACTAGCAACATAACATTTGCGCTGACATCCCCTATGGTCTCACACTATACTACCTAGGTTGGCCATGACCCCCTCTGATCCTCCTGCTTCAACCTTCAAGGTAGCTATGGCTATGGGCACCACCACACTGTGGCCCCAATTTTAATTAAAAGGCCTGCGTTGGGGATGTCACTTATTCCACACCAAATCATGACTCCTCGACTTGGTGCACTGTGCAGAAAGCATGACTAACGTGCACATATGTGCACACAGTGTCGTGCATTCACTGTCACAGGATGCTGACTACACAGCTGAGCAGCAGGGCCCTGGAGTCAGTCGTTCTGAGTCCCAGGTGTACAAGAGTGTCCTGCAGGATCCACAGCAGCTGTCATAGCATGTTCCAGTTAGTGTCAAGGAGTAAAAACCCACCACGGGTTTAAAAATTCCTCATAGAGGCCTAATATTGGAAAAAGCCATTTGTCCAGCTGCTTTGCCTTAGGTTTAATCTAAAAGCATGCTATGGCTGGGTCGGTGATGCACACCCATCATACGTCTCTGGTGTCCGGCCTGTGCTCTTCCCAGCAGTGAGAGATTCCAGACAGAGCTGGAGATTTTGAAATCAATGCTCATGTTGGACTGAGACCATACATGCTGGGGGGGTGGGGGGCGCGTCTAGACAAACAGCCCGGGTTCCAGGGTCCTTAGTAAATCAGAAGGCAGGCTACCTGAATCTCTCCTGTCCGGCTGTGTCCCAGATCTGTAACTTTACATATTTACCACCAACGTTTATTATTTTTGAGCCAAATTCCACTCCTATGGTATGATTCGAGTCATCTTTGACTAAAAGGAAGAAAAAAAACAGAACAAATAATTACACTTTAGAACACAAAGATTTAAATAGTGTCGTTAAGGTCAAGGGCTGGAGAGCTAAAATAAAAATAGCGGAAGGAGAGAAGGCGGGAGAGTGCGGGCTCTGCAGATGGAAAGGCGGTTTGCTTCCACAGCCTCAGCCATCCGGTCTCTAGCAATCACACACTTCCTGTTCTCAAAGGGGCAAAAAAGAGGCCACCGGTTTCACCGTCCACCCCCAATAGGCTATAGTTACTGGGAGAGACCGCCCACTGAGAGGACTCACACCAGCAGCCTTCTGCTGGTGACCAGCCTGCCGTGTGGCTGGATGTGGGCCTGGTCACCAGCAGGGCTCCTGGTCATTAGTGACGTGGTCAAAGTGGACAGTTATTCCAGAAAGATAACCTGGGATCTGTCTGGGGTAAATCTTTCTTTTCCTTTGGTTCTAATGTGGGTTACTGGTACCAAGTGTTGATTAGTTGAAGGAGTTCTCTTCTAAGGCCAGCTGGGACATGCCATCCGTGTGAGATGGCTCTAAGGCCAGCTGGGACATGCCATCCGTGTGAGATGGCTGTGCCAAAGGGATGAGCTAGATCAAACCTCAGAAATCGGGGTACCACTTGGTAACGCATCTTTTTTTCCCAGAGGGATGAGAGGTTAGACCCATCATTCAGCCTGTTCCAGAGACAGATCCGGTGTGTGATTAGGTAAGACGCGCCCCCACCTGCAGATAGATTGCAGGTGGACCCAGGCAGTAACCCAGGTGGCGGCATGCTGCTGTGACCCACAAAGGTAGGCTCTGGGGACAGTTAGGGATGGGTACACAGCCTGCCTGCTGATATGTTGTTTTCAGAGATGGAACACTGCCGTGTGGTAACAAGTTTGACACTGCCACAGCAGCTTCTGCCGGGCAGGGGACAGACACACACTTCCCTGACGGGAGTGTCGGGATATGTTCCAGAAATGTCTCCACTCTCTATCAGGGTGCTGTGTATTCGTCTCCTCCCACCTCAAGGGTTTCCCTCCTTAGCTGTACTTTATTAAGCCGCTTCTGTGTCGAACCGTCCTTTGACTTGCCCAAACCAGCAGTTCACTGCGCAGCTCCTCACACTGGGAGCACAGTTTTGCTTACTCCGGGGGCTTTTTGAACCTACAAGTTTCCACAGTTTCACACAGAAGCACGTGGAGCTGGGGTCCAGGGCCCTCTGTAACAGACACTCCTCCCAGGAGCACCTGGGGACTTCAGCATTCTCCTTCCTGACCTGCAGACTGGGATGGGGACAAAGGACCTCAGAGGCACTAAAAGCCACTCAGGGCACCTGAAGGCTGTAACCCACCCAGTTGTTCTCCACTGTGTAGCTGGCTGCTCTGCCAGGACACAGGGTCTCTGTTGGAGAACCCTTTGCTGTGCTCACCATCTCGTTGTTGCTTAGGATAAGAAAACACTATACACTGAGCCAATATTGGGCTGAAACACCGACTTAATAAAAACTCCATCATGAGCTGGGTGGTGGTGGCGGCTCACACCTTTAATCCCAGCCCTCAGGAGGCAGAGGCAGGCGGATCGCTGTGAGTTCAAGGCCTGGTCTACAGAGTGAGTTCTAGGACAGCTAGGGCTAAACAGAGAAACTCTGTTTTGAAACACAAAATGAAACACCAAAAAACAAACAAACAAACAAAAAACTCCACCATGTAATAAGAATAAAGCCTATTTGGGCATAGTGGCAAAATCCTTTAATCCTAGCACTTAGAAGGTAGAGGCATTGGGTAGGGGGGGAAAAAAAACAACCACAGCCCTGTGATGCTCTTTAAAAGCACTTTTACCCAGTAGCGGACCCTGCATGCTATAATACTGATCCACCCAGCAGCGGACCCTGCATGCTATGATACTGATCCACCAGGCAGATGTGGCACTGGTACAATAGGAAGTTACAGGAGTAACCAACCACTTTCATGTGGGATTAGAGGCCTGCCCAACAGGAGGAAATTCATGCGAGGTACCGTAATCCTCCATGCTGGCGAGGCCTTAGCCTTTGTGGAGAACCTGCTCCATTCGTTCTGCTCATGGGCATGTGGTCAAACTGCCTTCCAAACAGTTACGTTTATACCCTTAGGTCAACACTCGGGCAGAGAAGCTTCCTGCTGGAGCAGACAGACGTTAATGCAGAGGCTCACAGCGGCCTCCAAGTGCTGACTGTTGCACACAGAAGAGTGGGTGGTGGAGATGGGGGCAGGTGAACCGTGTAAGAGCGAGGGGGTGGGGAGGGGTGCTGTGAGACGCTGCACATGATGTGGCCACTGCACTCATGAACTCACAATGCTGATGCTACGTTACCTGTGTGAGCCCTGCACACCACCCCCAGGCTGAGGATACCTTAGCAGCCATGCTAGGGGAGGGAGAGCCATTTTTTAAAAATCAGGGGTGTGGCCATTGGTAAGCTGCCTGTTGCTTATGATCCAGCTAATAACCCGCACATACACATATGCATACAAGCAACCTTATTCAAACTCAGTGATATGACATGGAAGTACAGAGAGGGTGGAGGACATGTTAGGAGGGCTCTAAAGGGAAGAAGAGGGAAATATATACATGCACGAGATGTTCAAATAATCCTTAAAAGTGAAGCCCTTTAAAGCTGCAGTTTCCGCCTCTGAAGGCTTGGCTTTCCCATAAGCACCCTCATGCCCAGGGTGCTCGCACACACATCTCTACAAAGATGTCTGATGTCACTCACATTTTTTTTCAATGAACTGATGAAGCAAGCAAGATTTGCCGGTTCCCGCATTTCCGATGACCAAGAATTTAAACAAGAAATCTGAAAGGCAACGAATAGGAAGTAACTTTATTTATTTTTTTAAAGATTTATTATTATGTATACAGTGCTGTCTGCATGTACACCCGCAGGCCAGAAGAGGCATGGTTCCCTGCAGCCCTGTAACACCCTCATGTTGTGACAACTCCCTCCAACCATAAAATTATTTTTCCTGCTACTTCACAACTGTAATTTTGCTACTGTTATGAGTCATAAAGTAAATATCTGATATGCAGGGCTGCTGTGAAACAAGTGCTTGGCCCACAGGCTGAGAACCACTGCTCTGAGGCATCTCTCCGGCTCCTGGGGTATGGCTTTTGCAAGATTAGGACGAGCGATTTCCAAGAAATAAGAAGTAGCTTTAGAAAGCCGGGGCTGAAAAACGTCCAATGTAGCATAGGCTATAGCCTTGAACTCTTGATCCTACACACACACACACACACACACACACACACACACACACTCTCTCTCTCTCTCTCTCTCTCTCTCTCTCTCTCTCTCTCTCTCTCTCTCAGAGCAGGATTAAAAGCATGTGCCACCATACCTAACCAATTGCTTTCTCTTTAGTAAGAGCTTTAGTCCCGCGTAGCTGGGAGCTGCACACCGTTGACCGCCCGCCCCCCCCATGGACCTGCCTAGCCCAGCCTTGCCTTAACCTCCATCTGCAAGCCCCACCCTGCCTGGCTCCCGGGCTCCGTAGCCCTCACTCCAGACCACACCCTCTCCCGATGGGACCAAGAGCTGACAACCCTAGCCACTCCCTGCTCTCCCCATGAAACTGAGACAGCCGCTGGCTTTTGACATGGCCTGGTCACCAGCTTCTGAGAACCATAGCCATCACTCGGGGATTAAGCCTCTTAAACTCCAGTGATGTCCACATGGTTGCAGAAAATCATGAGGAACACCATTAGGATTGTGCCAGCACTCAGGTACCAACCACTGCCTGCCATGTTCTTAAAGCATGCATGGGGACTCCGCTGTTCTCTGAGGTGCTTACCCACGCTCTTGCACGTGTTTAGCTTTCTTCCTGAATGCTTCTCTTCTTCTTAATTATTATGAATAAAATCTATATTAAATGTTTTAATAAACTTTACTTCTGGTAAGATGAGTTATAATAAGGGCTGGAGAAAAGACTTAGTAGTTCGCCCATGGCAGCCTACAACCATCCTTAACTCCAGTTCTGGGGGATACAGCGCCCTCTTCTGGCCTCTGAGGCATCAGGTGCACACATAGTGCACAGACAAAACACAAAGTAAAAATAATTAAGGCTTTAAATATTCATATTCAGCCGGGCAGTAGTGGCGCACGCCTTTAATCCCAGCACTTGGGAGGCAGAGGCAGGTGGACTGCTGTGAGTTCGAGGCCACCCTGGTCTACAAAATGAGTCCAGGACAGCCAAGGCTACACAGAGAAACCCTGTCTTGAACCCCCCCCCCCCAAATTCATATTCATACAAGCATTGTTCACCAACTCAAGTGTCCACCAGTGGACAAATATAAACAAAATGTGGTATATATGTCCATACAATGGAACAGGACTTAGCCTTAGAAAGGAAAGCGTTTTCTGGTACTTATTATAGCAGATGACCTTTAAGGGCATTAATGACACAGAACAGTCATAAAGTGACACATCCTGGTGATGCCGTTTGTGTGAGGTCCTTAAAGTAAACTGAAAGTAGAGTGAGGGTTGCCAGGGCCTGGGGGCACAAATGGCATGAACGACAGTTTGGAAATATCTGAGGTCTAGAGGCTGTGTGGATGTGAGTGCTACGCTAAGAAACGTGAGCATACTTTAATACCACTGAACTGTATATTCAAATTTTCAGGGTTATATTATTCACAGGAAATATGTGATGTGTGTGCCAATGCAGGTATGCCTGTGCCATGATGCACTTGTGGGCGGGGTCAAAGGACCGTCTCAGGTGTTGGCTCTTGCGATTTTATTTTGTTGAGACAGGGTCTGCTGTTGAACACAGCCCGCGCCAGACTAGCCAGCTTGAGAGTTGGTGATTCTCCTCTCATCTCCATCTCGACGTTAAGCACCAGGATTACAAACGTGTGCTACTGCCCTCAGCTTTCACGTGGGTTCTGAGGAGTCACACTCGGGTTCTCCTGGAGAGAGGAGGGTGAGGGAGAGAGAGCGAGAGGAAAGAGTGTGTGCATGTGTGTATCTCCATCCACAGGAAACCAAGCCTAATCGTGCTTGGTAATCATGCTTACCAAACGGCTTTTGTGACCCAAGAAACTAAAGCTGAAATGACTAAGCTGGCCAAGCGAAAGGGACCTGGAATCCTCAACTTTGGTCAATAGTCCCTTCTGTTCAGAAATAAAGTTATATAAGCTGTAAAGAGAAGATTTTTAAAAAAAGAAGAAAAGGAATCAAATGTTGGGTCTCTTGTTGCCTTGGGGGTGGGGAGGGAGAAGGCAGAGGCTGGCAATCTGCAGGCAAAGGGAGGCAGAGCCCCGTGCAGCTCACAGCACACAGAGCCCTATGTCTGGACCTTGGACTTTGGCTCAGGTTTGCCGAACTGTTGTCCATAAGCTAACTGCTGATTACATCATTGCCACACCTGGCTAAAGGATGACCTATTAGCAAACTGTGATGAAGAAAGGACAGGAAGGATCCATAGTCTATACAAACACACTGGAGCTGAGAAGGGTAAAGATTATAAACAGAAAAGATTGTTTGAAATCACTTTGGCCAAATAAGAATGGTAGAGCTTTTAAGAAAACAGAATGACCTGGGTGTGGTGGCACACGCCTTCAATCCCAGCACTCGAGGCCAGCCTGGTTTAAAAAGAGAGCCCAGGACAGCCAAGGCTACACAGAGAAACCCTGTCTCAAAAACAAACAAACAAACAAACAAACAAACAAACAAAACAACAACAACAAAAAACCAAAGGGAAAAAAAAGAAAACAGGGGGCTGGAGAGATGGCTCAGAGGTTAAGGGCTGCTCTTCCAAAGGTCCTGAGTTCAATTCCCAGCAACCACATGGTAGCTCATAACCATCTATAATGAGATCTGGTGCCCTCTTCTGGTGTGAAGGTATTACATACAGGCAGAACTCTGTGTACATAAATAAATCTTAAAAAAAAAAAGAAAAAAGAAAAGAAAGAAAGAAAACAGGAAATGATGATGCTCAGCTGGAACAGCGCAGGCTGCAGCCTTGGGGGGATCTGGAGTGCCCCCACAACTGGCAAAACCCACTCACTCAGGAGGACAGAAATATTCTCCCTTGAAAACGAATTACGAGCTGATAGCATAATTATTTCAGACAATAAAGCCCATGTCAGGAAATCAACAATAAAAAACCCAGAAAGCAATGCAGATCCCTCCAGACATATCCTGACTAGAGACACAAAGGTACTCTCTCCCCACACCCCTCCCCCCAGTCCTCTGAAGAGAAGTTTACAACCAAAAACTACAAAGCCCCTCACGAGGACATTACGGCGAGTGACATAAGCCAAACGTCGATGGCCCCATTTGTGTGAGGTGCCTAGTGTCTGCACACAGAGACCAGGGTCAGCAAGGGTGAGGATGCACTTCTCTGCCCTAGTGTGTGCAGACCCCGCCTTCAGGACCTGCCAAAGAGCAGCTTGGTAAGGGGCCACTAGGATGACCAATAATATGAACATGCAGTTAAAAAGGAAGGAACAGGAAACTCGGAAAGATCAGTAGAATAGTCTAATGACAGCCACTGAGTGTAAGTTTTCACAGAGCCTAGTGCTCCAGGCTTGCCACCCAGCTCCCTGAGAAGACGAGGTAAGAGGGGAGCAAGCTCGAGGCCAGACTGAACAACTCTTGTTTCATAATGAAAAGTGAGGGGCTGGAGAGACGGCTCAGCGGTTAAGAGCACTGACTGTTCTTCTAGAGGTCATGAGTTCAATTCCCAGCAACCACATAGTGGCTCACAACCATCTATAATGTGATCTGATGTCCTCCTCTGGCCTGCAGATGGACATGCAGGTAGAGCTCTGTATACATAATAATAAATAATAAATCTTTAAAAAAAAAAAGAAAAGAAAAGAAAAGTGAGAGAGCTGGGCACGCGCTGGCATGTACGAAGGAGGGCCTGAGTTCGGGCCCCAGTGCTGAAACACAAAACAACAGCCCTCGGCGGTAGATTACAGAACAGATGACAAACTGAAATGGGGGTGCGGAGAACAGAAGCTGTAGGAAACTTCCTGCCAGGCAACAAAGGGTCACAGGAAAAAAACACGGTGGGGACCTGAAAGGCACGGAGGAGGAGGACTGAAATCTAAGGTCTGTAAAAGAGGCATCAACACCAAAAGAAATAGTGATTGAGGACTTTATAAAGCTGGCATTAAAGGGGTAAAGTTGGGGGTGGTAGTTCACACCTGAGGTCCCAGTGCTTAGGAGGCAGAGACAAAAGTGCAAGGCCAGCCTGGGCTACAGGCTATGTGAGACCCTGTTTTGAAATAAGGGCCAGCAAGGTGGGCTCAGAAAGCAAGGCGCTTTCTGTGCAAGTCTGATGTCCTGAGTCCACTCCCCAGAGCCCATGTAAGGGTGTCAGTGTGGTAGCACATACACACATACACAATGATAATAAATCAACAGCAGCAAAAGAAATTGTCGGAATAAAAATATCTTTGCGCCACTGAAAGGAATACATACATGCACACAGCTGAATATGAAAGTTGACATGAAAGCGTGGGGCAAGCAGCCGGAAGGAAAGGGGGAGATGGGCATATCCCGACTGCAAGGTCAGGATGGAGGATGCAGCTGCTCTGCCTAGATGCTCCTCTTCCTTCACAAGTCAGGGAGCTTAAGACCCTGCTAACACAGTTATGAGCCAGTGTAGCAGGCCTTCCTTCTCTTTGGTTCTAACTATGGCTGCTTTGGAAACATGGCGACCCTGTCTGACGTGACTGTACAAATGCGTACTAGAACTATTTAAGCAGCTGAGAAACAGGGATATTAAGAAGATACAAAGCGGGGCCTGGAGGGGCGGCTGGGAGGCTGGGTGCTACTTTTGCAGAGGACCAGGGTCTACTTCCTAGATCTCACGGCAGGTGACAACCTTTCGTAATGCCAGCTCCAGGGAATCCAAAGCCCCCTTCTGGCCTCCAAGGGTACTGCACATATGCACTGCACGTGCTGCACAGATGTACATGCAGACAAGACACTCATACACAGAGAAAACATTTTTTCTGAGACAGGGTTTCTCTGTATATCCCTGGCTGTCCTGGAACTCTCCTTGTAGACCAGGCTGGCCTTGAACTCAGAGATCTGCCTGCCTCTGCCTCTGCCTCTGCTGGGATTACAGGTGTGTGCCACCACATCTAGCTGGGTTTTTTGTTGTTGTTGTTGTTGGTGGTTTTGGGTTTTTTGGGTTTTTTTGGTTTTTGGAACACAGAAAAATGTTAAAGCAGGAGAAGGTAGGTAGAGAGGCAGGCAAGGGTCCTACCCTTTATCTGGTAAAACGGCAGCGACTAATGGTGACACACTGCAGGGCATGACCACCAAAAAGCTGTGAGGAGAAACCGAGTGGCAGTCCTGGGGCAGTCGGCACTTGGGAGGCGGATGTCGCAGAATTAGGAATTTAAGGTCATTTGAGCTATTTAAGGGTTTTGAAGCCAATCAGGGGATCTGTGAGGCTCTATCTCAACAAAATAATAAATACCCGCCTGCCCCACCCAGCAGCAACAGAGAGGAGGGAGAGAGAGCAGAGGCGGAGGTTAGCTAACGTGACAGGGGCTGGAAATCACGGAGGTTCTGAGCTGTCAATCTTTAGGTTTTTTAATGACTATTTATTATATGACTTCATGTGTGTGCATGTGTGTTTGTATGTGCACGTGTGTGTGTCTGTGTCTGTCTGTCTGCGTGTCTATATCCTCCCAAATCCTGATGGATGACTTTTCCCTCAGGGTATTTCTTCCCAGGACGCTCTTGAAAACCCCTCGGTTATTACACTCACGAGGTACTTATTTCTTCAGGGAGGAATTAGCTCGAAGGCAGGGAAGGTCTGCATCCCAGAATAGGAATGCTAAAATGGGATGTCATACCAGTGTACTTTTAACTTTCCATATGATTAATGTCAGATGGGATGATGGGAAAGCTATCAAGCAATCAGCAATCAGGCAGACACCAGCCACCCTCCCACAGAGGCATTACTGAACAGGAAAAGTCACCGCAGCCAAAGGACATGACATTCAGCGCCCTTACCTCCTCTCCAGACCCCGCAGACGCACAGCAGGACTGTGAGAAGGGCACAGAAGCAGCTTATGCAGTACAGGACAGGGCAAAATGACCAGACGACACTGCACACTACGCTCAGCAGCCAGTGTCCATGGCCAACAGTGCCTCCGTTTGGGCAGCCCTGCCGTCACCCCGTTTGGCTTTCACTCTGGTCCTGATCTCTCTCATGGGACCCTGTTATTTTTCTGAGCTCATTCTAGGACTGCCTGTTAAAATAAAACATCTAAAACTATCATGTCCAGCCCTCAGGATGAGAGAATGACATGGGCTCGGGGGTTGCCACCTGCAGTCTGTCAACACCAGACCAGGAGACACCGACCTGGTCCCTCCAAGAGTGCTGCCCACTTCTCCAAGGAAGAAAGAGGTAGGCGAGACACAAACATGGGGTGGGGGCTCCTTCCAGGACTCCCACCCCCACCCCCACTATACCACCCTCACAGCAGAGAGTTCTTGAACTTGAGTTCTACAATGCCTTCCTAGTTTCCCTTCATGCAGCCATGCTGATGTTGAGATTTCTGCAAGGCCCTTGAACTGCAGGACCCCTCCAGGGGTCGCTCTTCCTCACTTAGGTTTCTTGGAGTTGGGTCGTTAGAATGGAGGCATCTGGGGGGAGGTTCCCTTGCCTTGCTGTGATGTGAAGACCAATATAAGGGACGCCAAAGGTTGCAAGGAGAATCTATTTTGAGACGCTAAGTGGCAGATTCAGCTGCAAACACCTGTATCCCTCACAGGGGTGGGCCATGGAAAGGAAACTAAGGCAAAGACCTCTGGTCAAGTCTGCCCTTGAGGTGGGGCAGAGCCCTGACTACGGCAGGACGGAGTAGGACTGGGTGGGTGGAAATACAGGTGGCTCTTCCAAGAAGCTGGGAGGGAAGTGGAGGGGATGAGAAAGGGACGCAGAGAGGTGAATGCCTGCCGGAACAGAGGAAAGGGAGGTGTGCTGTGAGCACTGAGACCGGGGGACAGCCTGAGCAGAAGGCCGCTTCACCCCGGATGCTGAGACTTCTGGACAATAGGGAAGGCCCAGGGGAGTGTGCTGACTGGAGCAGGTGGGCGCATTCTTTGCCTGTACCTTTTAATTTTTTTTGGTTTCTCTGTGTAGCCTTGGCTGTCCTGAACTCACTTATGTAGACCAGGCTGGCCTTGAACTCACAGCAATCTGCCTGCCTCTGCCTCCGGCAGTGCTGGGATTAAAGGCGTGCGCCACCACACCTGTCTTTTATTTTATTTTATTGCTATTGTTTTGCCTGTGTCTTTAGCTACTGGTGAGCTCCACTGGGACAAATAATGGGTTGAGATGTGCGAGACAGCTGACATATAAGAAAGGGAAGAGAAGTGATTTGGGGGGGTGGGTGAGGGTGCTGCTGCACGCCTGCCTCCATCTCCCCCTACAAAGCTCCCTGCCCTGTAACAGCGGATCTGGTAGAGGGTTGGGCTGGGATGTTGCGCAGCACACGTCCCCAGCAACACAGAGAAGCAGCGGCAGTCGATAGAGACCCTAGAGCTGGGGGCGGAGGGCAGGGTATCTGGAAAGGAGGCCAACCCTGGCCTGTCAAAGAGCCCAGAACTTTCCTGTCAGGATGGATCTAGTCAGTGATGGGACCTGGGCAGGATAAGCCAGGGAACTGAATACCTGGAGCAGAAGAGAAGGTGACCAGAAGTGACCCAGTGGGGCCGTGAGGCTGAGGTACTGGCCAGTCCTCTGTACAGATGCATCAGGCGCCAAGATCGGCCAGGAGCTGAGGACAAAGCAAGATGCTCAGCAGATGACCCTGACGATGGCCAGCCCAGTGACTATGAAGGACAGCGACACAGAGCTGCAGGGCTCAGCATGAAGGGGGTTTGTGTCTGGTGCCCTCCTAAGGGAAAGGCAGCTCAGAATGGAAAGTCAGCTGCCGGACGGATCAGGGCACAGCGAACTAAAGATAAAGAGGTCTGATTAGGACAGCCGCCCTTAATCAGGAACAAATTTCGGGT
The DNA here is from genome assembly GCF_903995435.1 of Acomys russatus. Taxonomy (NCBI): domain Eukaryota; kingdom Metazoa; phylum Chordata; class Mammalia; order Rodentia; family Muridae; genus Acomys; species Acomys russatus. The sequence goes on along the minus strand of NC_067162.1, from coordinate 48,182,724 downwards.
GTACTAAAGAGTAGACTGTCGAATATGATTAGGTTAACGGAAGGATGAAGCCTGCCAAAGTCTATAAAGAAACAGGGCAAATAATCTGTCAAGATGATTTGCAGACTATTTCAATTAGAGGAGAGACAGAGGGGGAGGGCTGAGGAGTGTTTCCTCTTTGGACCGGGTCTTTCATGCAGCCCAGGCTTTTGCCTCTGCCTCCCAAGTAATGGGATCACAGGAGTGTGTGAGCCAACCAGCTAACTTGGTCTGTGGTTGATACAAAGCCTTCCTGTTGCGCCATGACACCCTGGAAGGGCAGGAAGCATTCTAGCCAGAGAACAGTCTAGAGCTGGCTCTCCACTCTTCCTTTATGGGGAGCTGGCTGGTGGGACATCCGCTTCGACGCTCTGAGGGCAGGGACTTTAGTCTCCTCATCTAATGTCTGACCTCCTACTGCTGTTCCCAGTGCCATGATCCGGCCACAAGGGGCACACAGGAAACACGGCTCCTCCTAACAGCACACTGCTCAGATGGACAGTGCCTGTGCTCCAGAGGCAGCCTGGGTCGGTGGTACCGCTGTGCGCTTCCACCTTTTAGCCCTGCTTAGCCCTGGATGCACCAGACAGCTTTAGCTTCATCCCGAACGTGGGGAGTCGACAGGATCTGGTCATATCAGTAGCGGTGATGAAGGCTGGACTCTTGGTCATCATCACCTGCACGTGGGACCTAGGCCCACCTCATAGTGGGTCCGAGTTCTGGGCACCAGTACACTAGGCATGAACTATATGGCTCCACTCCCCTCTGCAGGCAAGGGTAACCACTACCTGCTCGTTGGGTCAGGAATGTCCCCAGTGTAGCATTGGGCATAGGACTGATTGGTGTCTGAAGAGCTTCAATCACACTGTTTTCAAAGTGTTGACCTGAAAGCTGAGGCCTGGTGAAAACTAGAAAGAATCCATCCATGGGCACGTGTAAGGAGCATGGATTACACTCCTCAAAACGCTCTTATGACTGTAGTGAGCCTGCCAGGCATATACAAAGCACTGGGTTTGATACCCAGTGTCCATAAAGTGCGTGTGGTGGTGCACACCTATAATCTCGGCACTCGGAGGGCAGAGGCAGGAGCATCGGAGACTGACGGTCATTCTTCAGGGATGTTGGAGACCAAAGTGAACGAGAGGCTACGAGGTAGTCATGAGTTGGGTCAAAGGAGTCACTCTGCAAACGGTAGCAATGGAGCCAGACGTCTGAACGCACAGAGGCTCTCTGCCAAGAGCACCCCAGTTGGGTTCCAAGCTGAGTTCTGGGTGCAGCTGTGCCCAGCAGTACCTGGACAGGTCCCTCAAGGCCCCACCTGTCACCCCGTTACTTCTTTGGTCGCACAGCTTCACCCATCAGCCCATATCCTCTTCGGGAGCACACTTGAAGCTGGGAGCTGGGAGCTGCAGAACTGGGTCCTCCCACGCTTTGCTCTGAGGCCTGGCAGGGTCCTGGCTTCAGATCTGGGTCCTCAGCAGGGATGCTTGTTTTCCCCGTTTTCAGGCTCCGTGAGGTGCCCACGTGACCTTGTTAGTCCAGGAAACTCGATCCACAGAACAGGTTTTATTAGAGTTCCAAAACGGAACCGTCTGACTTGCCACAAACAAAGTGAACCCAGGCTGCCACGTCAATTTCTATTTATTTTGGCCTTTTTGCGGCACCTTTTCTGAGAGCAAAACCGTCTCTCAAATGGACTCACATCAAAGCCTGTTTAGGCTAGATGTGCCCCGGGTTGCACAGAGGACCAAGACAGAAGGTCACCTGGACTCTCTGTTACCAAAGATGAGAGTTTGCTTTCTAGTACTAAAGGCAGGTTTTGCTTTGATCACAAGCGAGAGCAGGAGGGTGGGTCTGTGTGCTCAGACCCGTGTTTTCTTTGTGCACACCCCCTAAGAGCCGCTCTGGCAGGTACGCCAGCAGACAGCAGGGCTGCTAAACACACACTACACACATTGGCAGCTCTGAAGACACGCTTTGTTCTTATGCCTCCACTTGCTTTTCTGCATGATTAAAAATTTATGTTTGAGAAGAAAATGATAAACATCTCTCTAAAATAGACCTCACATTCATAATTTATTAGTGCTTTATGAACAGTGTCCTTCTCCCTGCCACCCCTACCCCACCCCATCTAAATACCACTGACTCCTTAAGGCTTAAATGCCAAAGCACACAGCACCTGTGAGGAGATGGAGCCAGGTATAGTGGCCCAATCTTGCCATCTGTTTCAGGAGGTGGAGGCAGAAAGATCAGGATCAAGTCTAGCCTGGGCTACAAAGCAAGTTTGAGGCCTGCCTGGGCTACATGAAAGCTTGCCTTTTTTATTTTTAAAAATCATGTGTGTGGGCCGGGCGTGGTGGCACGCGCCTTTAATCCCAGCACTCGGGAGGTAGAGGCAGGCAGATCACTGTGAGTTCGAGGCCAGCCTGGTCTACAAAGGGAGTCCAGGATAGCCAAGGCTACACAGAGAAACCCTGTCTCGAAAAAAACAAAAATTATCATGTGTGTGTGTGCACGTGCGTGCGTGCGTGCGTGTGTGTTATGTGCACATGAATGAAGGTGCCTGCAGAGGCCAGATGTGTTGGGTCTCCCAGAGCTGGAGTTACAGGAGATTGTGCACTACCTGATATGGGTGCTGGGAATTGAACTTGGGTCATCTGGAAGACAGCAAGTGTTCTTAACCACTGAGCCATTTCTCTAGCCTGAAACCCTGTCTTAAAACAACAACAACAACAACAAGCAAAAGAAAAGCAGACAAGAGAAGCAGAAACAGCCGCTGACGTGTGAGCACGCTGCGGGAGGTGGGACATGCGATGCACCCGGTTCCATCTGTGTCAGACCCGCCGTCTTCACACACTAATGGTGTTGACCGAGCCTTTCACAACATAAACTGCCTTTGGAACTCTGGTTTTTGAAACAAGGTCTCACTCTGCAGCCTTGGCTGGCTTGAAGCTCTTATATTTACATAAGCACATTTAAAATATAAATAAAAAATATTTTTTCCTTATGTTCTGTGCTAGAATGTGGTTCCTTTTTCTTTTATGTTTGTTTGTTTGTTTGTTTTGAGACAGGGTTTCTCTGTGTAGCCTTGGCTGTCCTGGACTCACTTTGTGGACCATGTTGGCCTCGAACTCACAGAGATCCGCCTGCCTCTGCCTCCCAAGTGCTGGGATTAAAGGTGTGCGCCACCACGCCCAGCACTTCTTTTATCTTTTTTAAAGATTGGGTTACATGTAGCCCAGGTTACCTCCCTGCCTTTACATCACAAGTGCTGGAATTATTAGCCTGGGCCGTGACACCCAGTTCTACGCTTTCATGTGCCCTGTGCCATTTTATGCTTTACTCCACAGCCACAGGCACTGAGTAGCAAGTGTCACGTGTCCTTCAGATGTACAGACTCCATCAGAGAAACAGGAAGAACGCGGCCACTGAGGCAAGTGCTGTGCTAGATTCCTCCTCACAACCGCCTGTAACTCTAGTTCCAGGCGTGCAACGGTGTCTTCCGACCAGGCACACAGTGGTACATTTACACAATTCAGGTAAACACTCATGCACATCAGAGAAAAATACATCTTTAAAAACAAACACAAGCCGGGTGGTGGTGACGGCGCATGCCTTTAGTCCCAGCACTCGGGAGGCAGAGGCAGGTGAATCGCTGTGAGTGCGAGGCCAGCCTGGTCTGCAAAGTGAGTCCAGGCCAGCCAAGGCTACACAGAGAAACCCTGTCTTGAAAAACCAAAAACAAATAAATAAATAAAATAAAATAAAAACAAGCACAATCGTCCCGTCTCAGAAACTCCATCACAGCCACAGGGGTGCTGCGTACCCCAGCGGAGGGTTCCTACAGAACCCTAACTGGATGACGTTCTGTTAGAGTTGCTAAGGATGGTGAAAACAGCAGCTCGGCTTGACCACAGTCCCCAGGAAAGCTTGAAAGAAGAACATCCGGAAACAAAATCAACCCTTTTCTCATTTCAAAGAAATGCTCCGGGTTGGAGAGATGGCTCAGCAGTTAAGAACACTTCCTGCCCTTCCAGAGAACTGAGGTTGGATCCCAGAACCCAGCTCACAACGGCCTGTGACTCCAGATCTAGGAGGTCAGATGTCCTCTTTTGGCCTTGTGGGCACCGATACATGTGGCATAATCACACACACACTACACATAAATAAAAACAAAAAACAGCTGGGTTTATCCTAGCACTCAGGAGGCAGAGGTAGGTGGGTCTCTGTATTGAGGCCAGCCTGGTCTACACAGTCAATATTGAATTGTTAAAAAGAAAATTATGGGGCCAGGCGTGATGGTGCACACGCCTTTAATCCCAGCACTCGGGAGGCAGAGGCAGGTGGATCACTATGAGTTCGAGGCCAGCCTGGTCTACAAAGCGAGTCCAGGACAGCCAAGGCTATACAGAGAAACCCTGTCTCAAAAAACAAGACAAAAGCAAACAAACAAACAAACAATATGAATAATTTATACAAAGTGGATGAATCCTGCAAAGAAACCAAGATGTCTTTAATAGTAGACACCACTATTACAGCAAGAGGAAAATTTCAAACTTATATTTACCTGAAATTGCTTTTTGGAGAGTTTAGGAAATTTGGAGGGATTCTATTTACCCAGTCGACTGGCTTTGCCGCAGTGCTGCATTCTGACATAATTTTCTCAAGGCCCCTTTCCTCACACACGTCCAGGGGGCTGTGGGTCCCAGCAGAGGCCTGCAGAAGCTACCTAAGCCGGGTGGGGGTGGGGGGCGGTTTGTGCAGCAGCAAGCAAGGGAGTCACACACCTGCCGAGTCACTGAGATGGGAACCCAGGGAACCCCCCTTTATTGAGTATCTGGCCAACCAGCCTTGGCTCAACTTACTGTTGCCCCTACCAGGGAAAAAAGCAGCACAGATTCTGTAGAAAAAGGCATCTTAGAAGCTTAGCAGGCAGCTGGGCTCTGGAGCTGAGGGCAGGGAACAGCATAAGTGGTGCTTTTTCCCAGGCGACCCAGGGAGCAGCAGGCTGGAGAGGAGGCGGGTCGTGTGAATGGGCCTGGGACACACTGTATTCCGGTTCCCTGGGGCACCAGGGTGGGAGAGTTAGGGGAGGCACTAAGAAATAAGTTCCTTAGGAATTAATGGTGGAGCTGGTACTATAGACACAGGCTTGGGCACCCGGAGGACCACGAGGGGAATAGTTAATCTTATTCTACCAAAGAACCCTCCTCCTAAAGTGCTTGGGCAAGACTCTCAACCCCTGGCACTAACCCTTTTGTAGGCCCAACCATGGAGGCTCAGGACACCTGGGCTGAGAGGCATCGGGATGTGCCTCTAGACTTTGGTCCTTCCCTCTTCCTCTCTATTACTGCCTTCTACAAGTTGTTCTTATTACCCTGTGGGTTTATAATTTGTGTGAGGGCACAAGTGTGCAGTGGACAGGTTTGCAGAGTCAGGTCTCTGCTTTGACTTTTCCGTGGCTTCTGGGGACTGAGCTCATGCAGACTGTGCAGCGAATGCTTTACCCCAGGCCACTTGCTAACCTGCCTTTCTCTCCTCTCCTCCACATCCCTCTTCCCCTTTTCTCTCCTTTCTTTTCTTCTAATACAGGATCGCATGTAGCACAGGCTGGCCTCCAGTTCCCTACGTAGGATAGCCCAGGCTGACCCTTGACTTCTGGCCCTTCTGCCTACACCTCCTAAGGAGACCACCACTCACCCAACCCCTCCCACACCCACCTCACTGCCATCCTTGCTTCTTGAAATGCTCACCAGTTTTGACAATCAAAAATGTACTAAATCACCAGGTGTCGTGGCGCAGGTGTTTAATCCCAGCACTCGGAGGCAGAGGCAGGTGGATCTCTGTGAGTTCGAGGTCAGCCTGGTCTACAAAACAAGTCTAGGACAGCCAAGGGTACACAGAGAAACCCTGTCTCGAAAAATCAAAACCAAAAAAAAAAAAAAAAAAAGACCCAAAAACCAAAGAACAACCAATCAAACAAACAAACAAAGAACAAACAAAGAAAACCCAAAATAAATGTTCTTTTTTCCCTGATGTCTGCTTGACTGAATGTTTTGTCAATTGTGTGTTAAGGTAATAACGATTTAAGTGATTCTTCTTCTTCCTCTTTTTGTTTTTGTTTTGGTTTGGTTTGGTTTTGGTTTTTTGAGACAGAGATTTTCAAGACAGTCATGGCTGTCTACTTTGTAATCCAGGCTGGCCTTGATGAACTCACAGCGATCCTCCTGCCTCTGTCTCCCAAGTGCTGGAATTAAAGGTATGTGCCACCACACCTGGCTAGGTGATTCTTCTAACAGAAAAGTTTGCTTTATGAATTAGGGGGCTTTGAAAATGCTGCTCTTTCTTATTTGGGATATCTTTTTTTGCTTTTGTTTTGTTTTTTGTTGTTGTTGCTGTTGTTTGAGACAGGGTTTCTCTGTGTAGCCTTGGCTGTCCTAGACTCGCTTTGTAGACCAGGCTGGTCTCGATCTCTATTTGAGATATCTTTATCGATCTAAGTTGCCTTATCAAGCCAACATTCCTTCACAAATCACCTTATGGTGTCGAAGTTCTGTGAGTTAGCTTCCAGAGGGTTTGCATCTCAAAGTCCCCCAAGCCAGCTGGCTTAACATGACAGACATTTGCTGTGTGACAGTGCCAGGGGCCTCAGTGACGTGTGGCCTGGCTGAGCACCTCTAGGCCTGTTTCTGGAGGTTGCCAGCTGTGTGGGCTACCTTGGCTGATGCTGGATCTCTCTGAGGTGAGGCTCCTTGCCGCAGCTCACTCTCCTTGCACGTGTTTGTGTGCATGCTTCCTGTCTCATTAGGACACAGTCGCTGAGTTTGGGACAGACTATTCCACCTTCAATAATCACCAGCAAAGGTGCTATTCCAGTAAGGCCACACCCACAGGCCCAGCTCAAGGATTCAAGTGTGTCTTTAAGGACACAATTCAGAGCTCACATACACAAATAAGTCATTAACAGAAAGTACTCTGATGCTCTCAACAGTATATGCTAGATCCCAGAATGCTGTGTGCTATTTTCTAGGTGAAATTTGTTGGGGGGGGGGGGAATGGTCTAACATATTTTGATGCTAATTACTGCTTGCTGTCTCTGTGACCCACCTTTTGATGAATAAAAAGCCATCCCACCTGGCCAGGGCAGAGGAGCTAGAGGTGTGGCTAAGGTGAGAGAGAGAGAGAGAGAGAGAGAGAGAGAGAGAGAGAGAGAGAGAGAGAGAGAGAGAGAGGAATTCTGGGAAGAAGAAGAAAGACTGCCATGAGGAAGAGGGAAAGACCAGAGGAAGAGAGAAAGGCCGCCATGGGTGTGGATGGAGAATCCGGCCCAGATGAAGAATATGAGCAAGTATTTGGGATTATGGATGGGAGGTAGCTTGATAGAAGTTATTAGGAGCAGATGGCGTGGGATTGAGGCAGGGATCCCATACCTGCCCCACTATGGGAAGCAGTTTAGAGGATTAATGTCTGCCCTGCCCCAGGTTACCTAAGGCTATTTTAAAATATAACAAGTGTCAGTGTCTTAATTGATTGGTAGCCGGACATACCGATAATAGTAATAATACTGGTAATTTAAAAACAATAAAATATACTATGCTGAATACACTACGATGGAAGCAGCCAGGGGGCCAGCGACAGGAGCCGACTTGTCTGTCTCAGGAGTCGTTGGCACAGCACATGGCATAAATGGTACTGTGTAGTCACCTGTCTCAAATCCTGCCTCTTGCACTTGAAGTTTTACAAAGTGCCCTTGTGTTTTTCCACCACATACCCTGCTTAGCGATTTCTGAGCCACCGTTTGGCGCCAGGAATTACTTAAGGATTTTAAGGATTTTCAAGCTCTCAGGTCTCTGGCTGCTGACCTGGGTCCTTGGGGTGGCCCAGCTGGTGCTCACTGACACAGCCAGCCATAGGGTGCTGTGGCCCTAGCAATAACGAGGAGAACCTCCCTCCCTTCGGGCCAAGGATGCTCAGGTTAGAGCTTTGTGTTACTTTGTTTGCTGGTACCAAGACAGAACTGAGAGAGCTGAGAGGAGGAAGGATTTGTTTTGCTTAGCCTCACAGTGGCCAGCCCACCGTAGCTGGGAATATGTCACATCAACAGAGGAGAGACGGGGGTAAGAAAGAGCTCCAAGGACCTTCCCTCAGTTTCCTTCAACCATGTTCAACCTCCAACCTTTGATCACCTGTCAATAACGACGTCAGATCATGAACCCCTTGATTAGCACGGAGCCCTCCCACATCTAAAAAGCCACCACAGGCACCCAGAGGTGCACTGATCACATCCTAGGTGTCTCAGTGCCATCGGGTAGGTGAGGCGAAGCACTACATGGTTCAGTCAGAAGCCTGCCTGCTTAGCATTCCAGTTTGCATCATGGTCTTATGGGATCGAAAGCTATGCTCACAGAGTTAGGCTCTTCATAGAAAGTGCTGGCTGTCACTCAGCCAGCGCAGGGTGCCCTGACTGCTCTACAGGCCACCATCGGCTCATTAACAGCAGCAGTGAGCGCTGGCTTCTATTTTCCTTGAATTTCCACCAAGCTGCATAGAGCTTCCTTTCCCAGAAGAAAGAAAACCAGCTAAACACAAGGAACTTAGAGGTTAGGTAAACATTCCTATGCTGGCCAATGGGCAAATGTCAGCAAGGAGAGGACCTGGTTGGTTTAGTTTGGGGAACAACACTGTGTAAACACAGCCGATGATGCGTGCAGGTGACAGCCTCTGCTTTAGTTTTGGGTGATTTTTCTTTCCTGCTGGCAGCTTTCTAAAGCTAAACTTCCACTATAATAGAAACGATTCTATTAATTTACACACATTCACACATACTGGTTTTCTCCACTGAAAGCAAAGATTAAATTCAGACTTAGTTAAAAAGGAGAAACCTAGACACGGAGACACATTTCTCTAACCCTAATACTCTGGAGGCAGAGGCAGGGATAGTGCCACAGTGTGAGACTAGCCTGGGCTACATGGTGGAGAAACTTTCAAAACAAAAATTAAAGGTATATTTGGTAAATACCTTGAAATGAAGGAAAAGATAAATGCATGTGTGAGCGCACACGCACGCATGCGCATAGGCGCGCGCGCGCGCGCGCGCGCACACACACACACACACACACACTTTCTGTGTGCTTCCTAGTGTCTTGCATATACTAGATAAGCTCTCTGACACCAAATTTTGTCTCCAGGCCCTGAAATGATATTAACAGCCACAGCTTCATGATGGGAGTTCAATCAGTGGGCTATGATGAGCAAACCCCTAACTTAATACAGATAATTAACTGTATCTGAGGTGAACACGGGTGTGCAGTGATGTCTGCTCTGAGGTGAACATGGGCGTGCAGTGACGTCTGCCTCCCATGCTGTTCCCCTCCTGCCTCACTTGGTCATGACCCCATGACACTTTCTGTGTGGACTCCACTCCTCCCTAGTGCTCCTCACCTGACTCAAGGGAAAGAAATGTGGACTCAGGTGCATTTAAAAATAAAGCACAGAGCCTGGTGTGGTGGCGCACGCCTTTAATCCCAGCACTCGGGAGGCAGAGGCAGGTGGATCGCTGTGAATTCGAGGCCAGCCTGGTTTACAAAGCGAATCTAGGACAGCCAAGACTATACAGGGAAACCCTGTCTCAAACAAATAAACAAACAAAAAACAACAAGCAAACAAAAGAAAAAGAAGAAAGAAAGAAAATCAGCTGGTAAGTGGCTTTTGCTGGAGACATTTTTACTGTGATTCTTGGCAGAAGAAGCAGGCTACACAGAGGCACATGTAGACCACCTGTGGCCCTGACAAAGCCAGCCACTCCCTGCATAGTGCCCTCTGATTACAGGGACAGGCATTATGCTAGTGGCCAGAGACAGTGGACCAGGCTGCTGTGTGCCTCGTGACACTCTTCCCAGGGTCCCACCCTCTCAAAGTCCAAACCTCCTAGATCCTTCTGCTGCCTCCTCACCCTCCAAGTTTAGGTGCCCAAACCACACTCCCAGACCAGAACCCCCTTTCCTCACCCCCCACCCCCACCCCTCCGCCATCTGCCTGTTCACCTGCTCTTCCTGACCCATCCAAGCAGCTCTCTCTCACAGTTGGCCAGACCATACTCCTTTAAAACTGCTGCCTGTTTTTCAATTGTTCATCCATTAAGGTCCCAACTGAATTAACAATCTACTCCTCACCGGACTGCAAACTCTTAGGGGAAGTTTCCAAGATACTTTTCTAACGAGTGGCACCTTCTTGGCAGGACCCTGGCCCCACCTTGTGTCAGGAAGGAGGCAGAGAGTACATATCGGGACAATTTGACGATCCTCGGGCTTTTACATGGGAGTCCACATACCAAGTCAAGGTCTCAAGTCTCATTTAGGGACTGGCAGGCATGGGCCAACCATGCATGGTACCGGCTGTTTATTCTTAGCTAGATTGGGGGCTAGGGAACACCCAGCACACGCTTTGGGAATGGCTGGATGCTGTAGGAGAAACGGGATGAAAAAGACACAGCTCCATATCCAAGGCTTACGGTCATAAAGAGGGAAGGTATTTATAAATAGCTACAGTGTAACACATAACAGGCTGGAGAGAGGGATGAAAAGATGCTGAGGCCAGGGGTCTCTAGGAGAGAGATACACTCATCCATTTAAAACTCATTATAATCTCAATGCAGAGAAAGGAATTCCAAACCTAGTGAGGTCCACAGCCTTGCCCCCAAAGACACTGAATGCAGGCGTGGCCCCGAGCCTTCCGCGCGGTCGGTCGATGCAGCGGTGGGGAAGGGGAGAACCAAGGATAAACTAGCTCCCCCAACCTTGAGCTATTTGAATAACCCAAGGAGGAAAATGTAGGGTGAAGCCAGGGCCGACGCAGGAGGGAACTCGGTAGAAAGGATCCCAGTAGCTCTGCACAGCTGGGGGTACCTGCTGGCCAGAGAATCCAGTCCAGCTCCTGACACCCCTAAGAGCCCCAAGATTCCAGCCCAGCCTGAAACACCCAGACGTTCTCAAGGTCTAGGCCGACCTTGACACCCGAAGAGTCCCAGCAGCTGACAACATTCCAGGATTCTCAGTAGCTCCACCTGGGCCCCTAACACACAGATTCTCAGACTCCCAGCAGCTGAATACGCCAAGATTACTAGGAGCCCAGCCCAGCCCTAACCATCCCGAGAGTCTCAGTATCTCCACCTGGTCCCTGACACCGCGAGGTTTGCAGGATCTCAGCACAGCCGGACGTGTCGAAATTCTAGCCACCAGCTCTGGAAACCCTGACCCCAGCCCCCAACATTCCAGGACCCCAAGGCCTGCCCCCTCTGCACACAAATACGCAAACCGGCGCGTCTTACCGTACGTCTCGGACATGGCGGTCTGCGCCATCCTGCCGCCACAGCTGCGCGGGGTCCGTCCTCTAGCGTCCGCAGAGAGAGGGGAACCGAGTGTGTGAGGGCCGGGTATGGGCCCACGGCGAGCCGGCCACCGGCTGCGGCCCAGAGGGACTCGACTCCGCGCCTGCGCACCGCCCGGCGAGGGCGGAGGAGGGGCGGGGCTGGGGAAAGGGAAGAGGGAAGGCCAGAGAAATGGTTAGAGGCTCCTACTAGGAGGAGGGAGTGGAGGCCAGGGAGGATGAAGGAGGAGGACCGCGAAGGAAGGAGGGGCGGGGCTCAGCATGGGGCTCCTGCAGCGGGTAGATCCTCCCAGATGGCACAGCACTACAGACTTAGTCATCCTTAAGTGTGACGTGCCTTAGGCAGACAGGAGGCCACCGGAGGGCTTGCCTCGAAGGTTCACAAGCAGAAAGCCAAGTTCTCATGCCTGGCAGGTGTGTTTGGGCACCTGAACTCTCCTGCTCGCCTCTTTGGCGACTGGGGGAATTGTGTTGCCCAGCCCGCCCTTACTGCTGGCTAATTTCAAAAGGTGTGTTCGGTTTATGAAACAATACAACTCAGGACCCACTCCTACCTGCAGGAAAAGGTGGGGTTGGGAATTTGGCCTAGCTGAGCAAACCAAGGCCTAAGATCCTACCTTCTTTCTTCACGGTAGCAGCAGAGGCCTGGACTGTGGAAAAGGTCATTGGGTACCGCATCTGCCCGATATTTCACTCTCGTGTTTTGGGACACAGAAAATTAAGATGTGGGAAGGGAACGGAGCCCTCATCCTGGAGGCTCGACACAGGGTCTCTCTGTGTAGCCCTGGCTGTCCTGGACCCCCTTTGTAGACCAGGCTGGCTTCGAACTCACAGCGATCCACCTGCCTCTGCCTCTCGAGTGCTGGGATTAAAGGCGTGTGCCACAACCACCCGGCACTCGTTAAATCTTTTGCTGGCACAGCATGCAAAATTTGCTGTTGAGATTGTCTGGCACTGTGTCCCTATTGGGAGGCATAAGCAGGAGGATTGTTTTGTGTTGAAGGCCTACCTGGGCTTCACACCAAGGAGGGGAAACAAAGATAAAAAAGACACAACTGAAAAAATAAATAATTTTCAAATAACAAAAACGACTGCTTACATAATTCTTTTAATATAGCTATTTTATATAAGAATGGTAAAATAGCAACGACCTGTGTTTAAGGCCTGAGAGTGTGTGACCTTTGAACTTAGCTGTAAATCTGTATTATTCTCAGCAGCTGGCAAACACGATTACACTGAAAACACATGTGTCAGCTGGGCATGGTAGTACAAGCCTTTAACTCCAGAGCATGGGAGGCAGAATCAAGCAGATCTCTGAGTCTGAGGCCAGTCTGGTGTACATAGCTGAGTTCTAGGCAAGCCAAGGCTGCGTTGTGAGACCCTGTCTCATAAGCAAACAAACAAGCACAAAATATGTTTTAGTCTTTTGTGATTTAATATAGTAAAGAGCCTTTTGGTCTTTGTGCCCTATGTTTTTTATCTTGGCCTCTAATTCTATCCACTGTATCTCAGAAACAGTGCTATAATCTCATTTTTTAAATAAAGGAAATAGAAAGGGAGGCATAAAATTGCCAAGTGTTGGGGCATTTATGATCCTATTCCTAAGGCGTGAAGGAGAGAGGGTTGAGAGCTCAGGCCAGCCAGACTTAGCTAAGTAATGAGCATAACGCCAGCTTGAGCTATGTGAGACCCTATGTTGCTTGGTGTTTTTGTCAACCTGACACAAGCCAGTATCTGAGAAGAAGTCATCACACTTAAGAAAATTCTTTCATAAGACTGGCCAATAGGCAAGCTGCTGGGGCATTTTGTTAATCGTGGCCCATGGCTCTGCGTGTGGTACTGCCACTGGGCAGGTGGGCCTGAGTTGGACAAGAAAGCAGGCTGAGCTGGCTGTGAGCAGCAATAAGCAGCACCCGCCATGGCCTCTGCTTCAGTCGCTCCCACGGTCCACCTTAACTTTCTTTGATGGCCGACCTTGATATGAAAGCATAATCTGAAATAAACCTTTTCCCTCTTCCTTGTTTTTGGTCATGGTGTTTTATCACAGCAATAGAAAACCCCAACTAAGACAGATCCTGCCTCAGAAAGGAAAAAAGCTGAGGAGATGACTTATTTGGTAAAATACTTGCCACACAAAACATGAGACCCAAGTTGATGTTCTCAGTGCCAGTGTGAAAAGGTGGGTGCTGTAGTCTGCACCTGTAACCCCAACACTGGGAAGGAAGTGACGGGGACCCATGTGGCTGCTGCTCGGCTGTTCTTGCTGGATCAGCAACCTCCAGATTTAGAGAGAAACTGTCTCAGAAAGGAAGGTAGTGATTGAGAGACTCAGTTCCAACATCCAGCCTCTGCACGCATGTGTACCTGTACATACACACGTGCACGCTGTGATTGCGTGCATACACACACACACACACACACACACACACACACACACACAGAGCTGGCAAGATGGCCCAGTGAGTAAAGGTACTTGCCACCAAGCCTGATGACCTGGAACCCATGTGATAGAAGGTTCATCCTTTGACCCCCAACACTAACTCATGCACACACAAAATAAATAGTAAGCACGCATGTGTATGTGCACACACACAGTAAATAAATGTAAGAAAAAAAAATAAAACAAAATAAAAGCCAGAATCATATATATGCTCAAAGTTATCTCTCTTTTTTTATTTTTAGTTGTTGGGACATGTAACTAAGGCTGTCTCAGTGACTAAACCTCTGAAACCACAATCCAGCCCCAATCAATGTTTCTTTTATAAACGTTGCTATGATCATGGTGTCTCTTCACAGCAATGGAAACCCTAACTAAGACAACATGTTCTTTTCTTTTTCTTTCTCTCTCTCTGTTCTCTTTTTTTTTTTCTCCCGTGATCAAATCTTTATTAAAACTTCAAGAAAGCTGGAAAGATGGCTCAGCTATTAAGAACACTGGCTGCTCTGACAGAGGACACAAATTCAATTCCCAGCATCCGCCGACAGCTAACAACATTCTGTAACGCCAGTCCCCGGGGACTCTAATCTCCTCTTCTGGTCTCCATGGGCACAGTATACACATGGTTCATGAACACATGTGCAGTCAAATACCTATACATGTAAGAGAAAATTAAACAAGGCTTTAAAAAGGATTTATTATTTTAAAATCTGATGTGTATGTGTGAGAGGAAGAGATGTCCTGGGACTTGAGTTACAGGAGGCTGTGCACCACTTCGTGTGGGCACTGAGAACCAGACCAGGTGCTGCAGGAGCAGCGAGTGCTCATAAGCAATAAGTCATCTCTCCAGCTCTCTTTTCTCTTTCGTTCCTTTCTCATTTTTCCAGACAGGGCTTCTCTGTGTAGCCTTGGCTGTCCTGGGCTTGCTTTGTAACACAGCGATCCACCTGCCTCTGCCTCCCGAGTGCTGGCATTAGAGGTATGTGCCACCACACCCGGCTGGTTTGTTTGTTTTTTATTTTTATTTTTTTTTTGGCTTTCTAAAAAAGATTTATTTGTTTATTACATATACAATGTTCTGCCTGCATGTGTGCCTGCATGCCCAAAGAAGGCTTAGATCCCATTATAGATGGTTGTGAGCCACCATGTGGTTGCTGGGAATTGAACTCAGGGCCTCTGGAAGAGCAGTCAGTGCTCTTAACCTCTAAGCCATCTCTCCAGCCCCTGGTTTGTTTGTTTTTAACACATGGTCTATCTACCTAGTCCTGGCTGCCCCCAAGCACTCACGATGTAGCCCATGTTGGCCTTGAACTCAGATATTCACCTGCCTTTGCCTCTCAAGTGCTGGGATGAGCCACCATGCCCAGCTAAAGCTATGACTCCTGATTATGCAGCAGAAAGGAATTTCAGAACAAGTCAGTATGAGGCAAAGTTGGAATTTATTTAAAGGGGGGCAGAGGAGGCTAAGCCAGGCACACACCTATGATACCAGCACTCGGGAGGCAGAGGCAGGTGGATCCCTGTGAGTTCGAGGCCAGCCTGGTTTACAAAGGGAGTCCAGGACAGCCAAGGCTACAGAGAGAAACTCTGTCTCAAAAAACCAAAACAAACAAACAAACAAACAAACAAGCAAAAACACGAAGCAAACGAAGCAAAACCAGCTTCACCTGATGAGAGGTCTCTGGAAAGAACTAAGACAGCTGCATAGAGCTTGCTCCTTTTTGCTGGTACTAACAGCAAATGAATATGGGACCTCACTGCTGAAGTACTCTGGAAGCTGTAATTTCCAATAATAATAATAATAATAATAATAATAATAATAATAATAATAATAACAACAACAACAACAACAACAACAACAACAATCAACATTATTATTAGGATCAGACAAACTCCATTTTGAAAAAGAAACTCTATTTTGTGTTAAACCTAGCCAAGGGCTGAACCCAGATTCCAGAAAAACCACAAACTAGTTTAAACAGAAAAATATTCCCCAGCACCACAATCAGCTCACCTTGGGAAAGTCCAAATATGCTCTCTGCTGGTCAAGCTGACCAGCAGGTGGTCTGGCACATAGCAATGACCAATTAGGAGAAGCCAGGCCAAAGTTCCTAACACCCCATGACTGCTTCAACCAGTCTTTTCTACAGGCCAACTCGCCCCTACACCTATTACCCAACCATAAAATGCCAAGGCTTGTAACTCCCTGCTTGCAGCTTTTCTGCCCAAATGCCATCCAGTCATATACTGTAAAACCCATTTCTTTGTCTAAGACCTATAAAAACCCCTCTCAATTGAGACTTGAGGCCGCTTCCCTGCATCTGCTGTGTCAGTGCATGGGAGGGGTGGCCCAGGTTCCAATCTGCAATAAAGACTTCCTTGCCGTTGCATTTGGGCCCAGCTCTTGGGTGGTCTGTTTGGGGAGTCTGTCAAAATTTTGGGCATAACATATGGTGCATTGACCAGGAAACCACGTGACCCCCAAGACCTCCAACCCAATGGGAGTCTAAGATGGCGGTGTTGTGTTTTTGTTGTCACCCTCAGTCTTACTTTCACTTTGTGGTCTCGAGACAGCTGTGTACAAATAGTGATCAAGTCACAAGGCCGAGATCACCAGAAGTCTGGAAGACATTCCGGATTCCATGGGTGGGGACAGAGTGTCCCTTTTGTGAAGAACCTAAGGAGGGTCATGTGTAGGGACAAGGCAGGTCGCTCCTGCAGCCGGTGTGGGGCTGGTGTCTCATTTTTGGTTTTGCTTCCAATCGGACCTTGGGCGCGCAGTTTCTGTTACCCTTGTCTTTGTCTGATGTGTATGTCTTTTTGTTGCTCTTTATCTGACTGAGACTTAGACGGATGATGGGACAGACTACCTCCACCCCTCTAGATTTTTTGTTTGTTTGTTTGTTTTCTTTCTTTTCTTTTTAAATGTTTTTTCTTTTTGAGATAGTTGTGTTTCTACAAAACGGCAGTCCGTGTGCATCGGTGCGGTGCAAAACAAAAAAAGGTGGCTGGAGAGACAGCCATGGGTCTGGGAACTGAACTCATATTTATGGTTGTGAGCCTAGCCTTTAACAGCTGAGCCATCTCTCCAGGCCCACCCCTCTAGATTTAATGACAAACTATGACAACTCCCTTTTCCCTCATGACAGACCCTTTTAAGAAGATTTGTTGATTTGTTTAAATATTGTTTTATGTTTTATATTTGTGGGGGTGGAGGGGGCGGGAAGGGCCAAACTTCATCTGCTGCTGTTAGTTCTAACTCATTTCAAAGATTCTCAAGAAAAGAAACAGCAAAAATTGATAAATTAGCTCTGTCCTTGGAGCTAGGCTGGGATTCTCCTGCCTGGATCAAACTGGCAACAAGCTCAGGGCGGCCTGAACTCCTAATGATGTGCTCTGCACTCCAGCAAGACCAGAAGCCTCAAGGTGGTGAGTGCAGGGTCACTACCCCCAACAGGGAGAAATAGGGGCTGAGCAGTGGGAGCTAATGTGGTGGGTCTTTCCGGGGACTGGGTGGTAAGCAGTGACCAGATGAAAGCCCTGGTAAGGTCCTTTTCAGTCCTAGTCACTCCTTGGACTCATTGGAGGTCTGCATACCGTTCACTAATGGGTCTGCACATTTTTAATAGGGGCTTGTGTGCAGAAACATCCTGGGCAGGATGCCAAACTCCGATAGTTCTAGTTTCTCTACTATTTTCCACAGGTTCTGCCTTTAGCATTTAACATTTAGGTGTAAGATGCTTTTAAAATTATGCTATAAGATTAATGAGAACTGTAATGTGCTAACCAGGCAGGCAGCCAGATGCTCTTCCCATGAAATGACAGCTAGGGAAAAAAAATTAAAGAATAGTTTTGCCTATTTTACTATGTGTTTGTTTCTTATTGGCTTTAAAGGTATAAATTTATTGTGTTCTGTATATCTTGATTATAAATTATTGGTTATTGGATATGGTTGAAAATCTTTAACATTTGTACGTTAACTTAAGTTTGTAACTTAAGGCTGGAGACATTCTAAACAGCAAATGAGATGAGCCAACTTAGGAAACAGATCTCCAACAGTACTAGACTTATAAAAGATAAAATTTAAAACAATGTTTCTTTAATAAAGGTATTGTAACTGCACCTGCAGCATAATCTGTGAACTCTCATCTAAGGATTTATAACTTGCTTACTGACTGTGATGTTTAAAATTTAAGTTCAAACTCTTGTTTAAAATATATGAGTGCATGTGTGTTTGTAGCACAGATATGTGATTCAATCCTAGTTCAAATTATTCTTTATTTGGTGGTAAAATTTTTTAAAAGATTTATTTATTTTATTTATTGCATATGAGTGCTTTATCTGCAGAAGAGGGTGTTTGATCTCATTATAGATGGTTGTGAGCCATCATGTGGTTGCTGGGATTGAACTCAGGACCTCTGGAAGAGCAGGCAGCGCTCTTAACCACTGAGCCATCTCTCCAGCCCCTTGGTGGTAAAAATTTAAAGTTATGAAAATTGATTCAGATTGGCAGATTTGCAGATTTTAAAAATGAGTGATTCTAAAGATGCCTTTAAGTTGAAATATATTAACTTTAGAGATATTCAATTGTTTACACTGTGAAAAACATGGTTTTGACTTCTAAAAATTGTTATACTCTATGACTTCACTCTTAAACAAATGTAAAAAGACTCATTTGTATTAATTATGTTACAGTCAATACAGAGTACGAGTGACTTAAAGGAAACCTCTATAAATTATGGGTTAAATATGTTAGTAACATGGACAGATTTTCTTTTAAGAAAACTGTTGTATTCTATAATGATATGTCATATGGGACTCAGAAAAGTTTCCAGCCCCTATATTCAGAGATTTTGATGCTGAGGTAAAGGAGCTCCAATTTAATGGTTGTCATTTTATTATTAACTGTTAAAAATAATAGAGAAGTGCAGATTATCAGCTGCCTCATGAATGACTGTATTTTTAAACTGTCTTTGACTGTGCTTATGGTCATGAGTGATTGCCAGGATGCGATTTATTTGGCCTCTTATGTTTGTTTCAAAATTAAACAGAGGTAAATAACTAAATTATTACTTATAACTGGGAGATACAAATTGACGGTCAGTTTTCAGTTAAGGAGGGTTATATTTTGATTACAGCATACTATGTATCAACTCTTTTAAGGTGTTCTATGTAATTCTTAAAAATGGTATGTGACTTCTCAAGGTCTTATTGTGCATCCTGGTATTATAGATGGGGATTGTAAGGAGGAAATCAAAATCATGGCACGTGTAAAGCAGGAGATGCAAATTAACGCAGGGGATAGAATTGTTCAGATGCTACTGTTTCTTTACATTAAAGGCAAAGCTGCTCCAGTAGAAAGAACAGGTGCATTTGGGAGTACTAGAAAATGTGTGTTCTGGCAAACAATGGTATATACTCACTTATAAGTGGGTATTAGCCCAACATAGATGTCCTCTGAGAGACTCCACCTAGTGGGGGATTGGGACGGATACTAGGAATCATTGTCAGACTCTGGACAAAGACCTGTAAATTGTATGGAAGAACTGAGAGATGGAAGAGAAGCACATGGCCGGCGTGGATGGAGATTTGGCCCAGATGAAGAACATTAGCAACTATTTGGGATTATGGATGGGAGGTAGCTTGATAGAAATTACTAGAAGTAGAATACATGGGATTGGGGCAGGTACCCATACCTGCCTCACTATGAAGTAGTTTAGGGGATTAATATCTTCCCTGCCTCAGGTTAACTAAGGCTATTTTAAAATATAACAAGTGTGTGTGTGTTGATTGATTGCTAGCAGGTTAGAAAGTCCTGCCATAATAATTATAGGCATAATAATAAACATTCTTAAGCGGTACTGGTACTTTAACTGCAACAGGTAAGTAAAATTAAGAGCTGCTATCACAAACTGTTTAGGGTAATCACAACTTGTGACTTTATTAGATGCTAGTTCAGTTTCCTAAATTAATCAGGTAATGTAAACAATCCAGATATGCTAAAAATAGACAGATTATCTTAGAGGCAAACATGTATCTGCAGATTATAAGTCATGACAACCAGTCTTATGTTTGTAGGATGTAGTTTACAACAGACAGCTAAAGACAGATAAGGATTCAGCTCACATATGCTGGCCCTCAAGCTTGTCAGAGATCTGATGAATATGGCATTAAATATATTTAAACTAATTAGGACAGAGATTCCCACATCTTAGCAGTAACTTCCTAAGGTCTCTGAGAAGATTTTTGGCATGGCAGATGACTACAGCTTTATAGACCATGGGAGTCACTGTGGTCCTTGTAGTCTCAAGCTGAGCAGGTGCATCTGAACACACTTGCAAATCACTCAGGCAGCGGAAATGAGACACTGTATATCATCCAGGGAAAATCCAGAGAAATCATGTGAGTAGAGCTAATTCTAAAGGTGTGTGAGAGCTTTATGACACTTACCACTCAGCTCTGCCAGCACTCACAATCTGGGAGCTATAGTTCTGGCTATGTATTGCATGTTGGCTCTTGTTCCTTAACAATTAGATTTTATTATGAATGTATTAAACAAAAATACCTTCTTTACAAGCCAACTACTCTAAGCCAGAGGGAAAGGAGGTTAAAGAGAATGAAAATAAACCTTCTGGGTATCAGTTCCACAGGATGAATCCCTAGGCATCTCCGGGTCTGCATGTAGATCCTCTCCCCCGTGCCCTCATGGTCCAATCCTGCAGCCTTCTCTCTCCTTCCAGTCAGTATGCAACCCCTGACCTCTCTGGTTCCTTCCTCCTATTGACGGTTGATTTGCAATACAATAACCCAGTTGGAGTCCCAGTCCTTTTCCTTAGTTCCTGACCCAGGATGGCTCTTCTCAGTCCATCACAATGTTTATCTCAGTGAGGTATCCACGTTGTCTCAAAGGAGCAAACCCCACCAAGACTGCTTTCACCTGGGGCCAAGTCACAGTCCTTCCACATTCTGCATCTTCTGTGCTATGTACTGTATCTTCTGCGCTATGTGCTGTATCTTCTGCGCTATGTACTGTATCTTCTGCGCTATGTACTGTATCTTCTGCGCTATGTACTGTATCTTCTGCGCTATGTACTGTATCTTCTATGCTATGTACTGTATCTTCTATGCTATGTACTGTCTCTTCTGTGCTATGTACTGTATCTTCTGCGCTATGTACTGTATCTTCTGTGCTATGTGCTGTATCTTCTGTGCTATGTGCTGTATCTTCTGTGCTATGTACTGTATCTTCTGTGCTATGTACTGTATCTTCTGTGCTATGTACTGTATCTTCTGCGCTATGTACTGTATCTTCTGTGCTATGTACTGTATCTTCTGTGCTATGTACTGTATCTTCTGTGCTATGTACTGTATCTTCTGTGCTATGTACTGTATCTTCTGTGCTATGTACTGTATCTTCTATGCTATGTACTGTATCTTCTGTGCTATGTACTGTATCTTCTGCGCTATGTACTGTATCTTCTGCACTATGTACTGTATCTTCTGTGCTATGTACTGTATCTTCTGTGCTATGTACTGTCTCTTCTGTGCTATGTACTGTATCTTCTGTGCTATGTACTGTATCTTCTGCGCTATGTACTGTATCTTCTGCACTATGTACTGTATCTTCTGCGCTATGTACTGTATCTTCTGTGCTATGTACTGTCTCTTCTGTGCTATGTACTGTATCTTCTGTGCTATGTACTGTATCTTCTGCGCTATGTACTGTATCTTCTGCGCTATGTACTGTATCTTCTATGCTATGTACTGTATCTTCTGTGCTATGTACTGTATCTTCTATGCTATGTACTGTATCTTCTGTGCTATGTACTGTATCTTCTATGCTATGTACTGTATCTTCTGTGCTATGTACTGTATCTTCTGTGCTATGTACTGTATCTTCTGTGCTATGTACTGTATCTTCTGTGCTATGTACTGTATCTTCTGTGCTATGTACTGTATCTTCTGTGCTATGTACTGTATCTTCTATGCTATGTGCTGTATCTTCTGTGCTATGTACTGTATCTTCTATGCTATGTACTGTATCTTCTGTGCTATGTACTGTCTCTTCTGTGCTATGTACTGTATCTTCTGTGCTATGTACTGTATCTTCTGCGCTATGTACTGTATCTTCTGTGCTATGTACTGTCTCTTCTGTGCTATGTGCTGTATCTTCTATGCTATGTACTGTATCTTCTGCGCTATGTACTGTATCTTCTGTGCTATGTACTGTATCTTCTGTGCTATGTACTGTATCTTCTGCGCTATGTACTGTATCTTCTATGCTATGTACTGTCTCTTCTGCGCTATGTACTGTATCTTCTGTCCTATGTACTGTATCTTCTATGCTATGTACTGTATCTTCTGTGCTATGTACTGTATCTTCTGTGCTATGTACTGTATCTTCTATGCTATGTACTGTATCTTCTATGCTATGTACTGTATCTTCTGCGCTATGTACTGTATCTTCTGTGCTATGTACTGTATCTTCTATGCTATGTACTGTATCTTCTGTGCTATGTACTGTATCTTCTATGCTATGTACTGTATCTTCTGTGCTATGTACTGTCTCTTCTGCGCTATGTGCTGTATCTTCTGCGCTATGTACTGTATCTTCTATGCTATGTACTGTATCTTCTGTGCTATGTACTGTATCTTCTGTGCTATGTACTGTATCTTCTGTGCTATGTACTGTATCTTCTGTGCTATGTACTGTATCTTCTGTGCTATGTACTGTCTCTTCTGCGCTATGTGCTGTATCTTCTGCGCTATGTACTGTATCTTCTGTGCTATGTACTGTATCTTCTATGCTATGTACTGTATCTTCTATGCTATGTACTGTATCTTCTGTGCTATGTACTGTATCTTCTGTGCTATGTACTGTATCTTCTGTGCTATGTACTGTCTCTTCTGCGCTATGTGCTGTATCTTCTGCGCTATGTACTGTATCTTCTGTGCTATGTACTGTATCTTCTGTGCTATGTACTGTATTTTCTGCGCTATGTACTGTATCTTCTGTGCTATGTACTGTATCTTCTGTGCTATGTACTATATCTTCTATGCTATGTACTGTATCTTCTGTGCTATGTACTGTATCTTCTATGCTATGTACTGTATCTTCTATGCTATGTACTGTATCTTCTGCGCTATGTACTGTATCTTCTGTGCTATGTACTGTATTGTCTGCACTATGTACTGTATCTTCTATGCTATGTACTGTATCTTCTGTGCTATGTACTGTATCTTCTGCGCTATGTACTGTCTCTTCTGTGCTATGTACTGTATCTTCTGTGCTATGTACTGTATCTTCTGTGCTATGTACTGTATTGTCTGCACTATGTACTGTATCTTCTGCGCTATGTACTGTATCTTCTGTGCTATGTACTGTATCTTCTGTGCTATGTACTGTATCTTCTGTGCTATGTACTGTATCTTCTGTGCTATTTACTGTATTGTCTGCACTATGTACTGTATCTTCTGCGCTATGTGCTGTATCTTCTGTGCTATGTACTGTATCTTCTATGCTATGTACTGTATCTTCTGCGCTATGTACTGTATCTTCTGTGCTATGTACTGTATCTTCTGCGCTATGTGCTGTATCTTCTATGCTATGTACTGTATCTTCTGTGCTATGTACTGTATCTTCTGTGCTATGTACTGTATCTTCTGCGCTATGTACTGTATCTTCTGTGCTATGTACTGTATCTTCTATGCTATGTACTGTATCTTCTGCGCTATGTACTGTATCTTCTGCGCTATGTACTGTATCTTCTGTGCTATGTACTGTCTCTTCTGTGCTATGTGCTGTATCTTCTATGCTATGTACTGTATCTTCTGCGCTATGTACTGTATCTTCTGTGCTATGTACTGTATCTTCTGTGCTATGTACTGTATCTTCTGCGCTATGTACTGTATCTTCTATGCTATGTACTGTCTCTTCTGCGCTATGTACTGTATCTTCTGTCCTATGTACTGTATCTTCTATGCTATGTACTGTATCTTCTGTGCTATGTACTGTATCTTCTGTGCTATGTACTGTATCTTCTATGCTATGTACTGTATCTTCTATGCTATGTACTGTATCTTCTGCGCTATGTACTGTATCTTCTGTGCTATGTACTGTATCTTCTATGCTATGTACTGTATCTTCTGTGCTATGTACTGTATCTTCTATGCTATGTACTGTATCTTCTGTGCTATGTACTGTCTCTTCTGCGCTATGTGCTGTATCTTCTGTGCTATGTACTGTATCTTCTGTGCTATGTACTGTATCTTCTATGCTATGTACTGTATCTTCTGTGCTATGTACTGTATCTTCTGTGCTATGTACTGTATCTTCTGTGCTATGTACTGTATCTTCTGTGCTATGTACTGTATCTTCTGTGCTATGTACTGTCTCTTCTGCGCTATGTGCTGTATCTTCTGCGCTATGTACTGTATCTTCTGTGCTATGTACTGTATCTTCTATGCTATGTACTGTATCTTCTATGCTATGTACTGTATCTTCTGTGCTATGTACTGTATCTTCTGTGCTATGTACTGTATCTTCTGTGCTATGTACTGTCTCTTCTGCGCTATGTGCTGTATCTTCTGCGCTATGTACTGTATCTTCTGTGCTATGTACTGTATCTTCTGTGCTATGTACTGTATTTTCTGCGCTATGTACTGTATCTTCTGTGCTATGTACTGTATCTTCTGCGCTATGTACTATATCTTCTATGCTATGTACTGTATCTTCTGTGCTATGTACTGTATCTTCTATGCTATGTACTGTATCTTCTATGCTATGTACTGTATCTTCTGCGCTATGTACTGTATCTTCTGTGCTATGTACTGTATTGTCTGCACTATGTACTGTATCTTCTATGCTATGTACTGTATCTTCTGTGCTATGTACTGTATCTTCTGCGCTATGTACTGTATCTTCTGTGCTATGTACTGTCTCTTCTGTGCTATGTACTGTATCTTCTGTGCTATGTACTGTCTCTTCTGTGCTATGTACTGTATTGTCTGCACTATGTACTGTATCTTCTATGCTATGTACTGTATCTTCTGTGCTATGTACTGTATCTTCTGCGCTATGTACTGTATCTTCTGTGCTATGTACTGTATCTTCTATGCTATGTACTGTATCTTCTGCGCTATGTACTGTATCTTCTGTGCTATGTACTGTATCTTCTGTGCTATGTACTGTATCTTCTGTGCTATGTACTGTATCTTCTGTGCTATTTACTGTATTGTCT
Organism: Acomys russatus; assembly: GCF_903995435.1. Classification (NCBI taxonomy): domain Eukaryota; kingdom Metazoa; phylum Chordata; class Mammalia; order Rodentia; family Muridae; genus Acomys; species Acomys russatus. The sequence continues at coordinate 48,157,644 of NC_067162.1, read as the reverse complement.
GCACTATGTACTGTATCTTCTGCGCTATGTGCTGTATCTTCTGTGCTATGTACTGTATCTTCTATGCTATGTACTGTATCTTCTGCGCTATGTACTGTATCTTCTGTGCTATGTACTGTATCTTCTGCGCTATGTGCTGTATCTTCTATGCTATGTACTGTATCTTCTGTGCTATGTACTGTATCTTCTGTGCTATGTACTGTATCTTCTGCGCTATGTACTGTATCTTCTGTGCTATGTACTGTATCTTCTGCGCTATGTGCTGTATCTTCTGCGCTATGTGCTGTATCTTCTATGCTATGTACTGTATCTTCTGTGCTATGTACTGTATCTTCTGCGCTATGTGCTGTATCTTCTGCGCTATGTGCTGTATCTTCTATGCTATGTACTGTATCTTCTGTGCTATGTACTGTATCTTCTGTGCTATGTACTGTATCTTCTGTGCTATGTACTGTATCTTCTGCGCTATGTGCTGTATCTTCTGCGCTATGTACTGTATCTTCTATGCTATGTACTGTATCTTCTGTGCTATGTACTGTATCTTCTGTGCTATGTACTGTATCTTCTGTGCTATGTACTGTATCTTCTGTGCTATGTACTGTATCTTCTGTGCTATGTACTGTATCTTCTGTGCTATGTACTGTATCTTCTGTGCTATGTACTGTATCTTCTGCGCTATGTGCTGTATCTTCTATGCTATGTACTGTATCTTCTGTGCTATGTACTGTATCTTCTGTGCTATGTACTGTATCTTCTGCGCTATGTGCTGTATCTTCTGCGCTATGTACTGTATCTTCTGTGCTATGTACTGTATCTTCTGCGCTATGTACTGTATCTTCTGCGCTATGTACTGTATCTTCTGCGCTATGTACTGTATCTTCTATGCTATGTACTGTATCTTCTGTGCTATGTACTGTATCTTCTGTGCTATGTACTGTATCTTCTGTGCTATGTACTGTATCTTCTGCGCTATGTACTGTATCTTCTGTGCTATGTACTGTATCTTCTGCGCTATGTACTGTATCTTCTGTGCTATGTACTGTATCTTCTGCGCTATGTACTGTATCTTCTATGCTATGTACTGTATCTTCTGTGCTATGTACTGTCTCTTCTGTGCTATGTACTGTATCTTCTGCGCTATGTGCTGTATCTTCTGCGCTATGTACTGTATCTTCTGTGCTATGTACTGTATCTTCTGCGCTATGTGCTGTATCTTCTGCGCTATGTACTGTATCTTCTGCGCTATGTGCTGTATCTTCTATGCTATGTACTGTCTCTTCTGTGCTATGTACTGTATCTTCTGCGCTATGTGCTGTATCTTCTGCGCTATGTGCTGTATCTTCTATGCTATGTACTGTATCTTCTGTGCTATGTACTGTATCTTCTGTGCTATGTACTGTATCTTCTGCGCTATGTGCTGTATCTTCTGTGCTATGTACTGTATCTTCTGCGCTATGTACTGTATCTTCTGTGCTATGTACTGTATCTTCTGTGCTATGTACTGTATCTTCTGCGCTATGTGCTGTATCTTCTGCGCTATGTGCTGTATCTTCTGCGCTATGTGCTGTATCTTCTGCGCTATGTGCTGTATCTTCTATGCTATGTACTGTATCTTCTGTGCTATGTACTGTATCTTCTGTGCTATGTACTGTATCTTCTGCGCTATGTGCTGTATGGTCTGCACTATGTAGTGTATTGACTGTGCTATGTACTGTATTGTCTGCACTATGTAATATATCATCTGCACTATGCACTGTATTGCCTGCACTATGTGCTGTATCATCAGCACTATGTGCTGTATCTTCTGCACCATGTTCTGTATTATCTGCAATATGTACTGTATCTTCTATGTACTGTACTGTACTGTATCTTTTAGGTTATGTACTGTATCTTCTACCTTATCAATGGCTTTGTTAAGCAGTCAGTTTTCTCTCTCTCTCTCTCTTTCTCTCTCTCTCTCTGGTTTTTCGAGACAGGGTTTCTCTGTGTAGCCTTGGCTGTCCTGTACTCGCTTTGTAGACCAAGCTGGCCTTGAACTCACAGTGATCCACCTGACTCTGCCTCTGGAGTGCTGGGATTAAAGGGATGTGTCATCACGCCTAGCTAAGCAGTCAATTCTCATCCCCCCCCCCCCCCCGTGTGTGTGTGTGTGTGTGTGTGTGTGTGTGTGTGTGTGTGTGTGTGTGTGGTGTGTCAAAATATACTTACAAAGTTACGTCTCATGATACTGAACCCTCTCTCTCTGTCCCCCAGCGTCTACCATCTCATTTTCTTTCTGTTGAACACACCTGGCTACTCTAGGAACCTCACAAAAGTAACGCTGGCCAGTCCTTTGGTGACCGGCCTTAAGTGGAGACACAGCTTGGGTGCCAACTGTAGCCTGAGGAGCTCTGCGCTGTGGGACTCCACTCCGATGAAGCAGGCCCTTTGTCAGGTGCAGTGGAGACTTGGAGGTCTGATTCTAGCTAGCACATAGATTGAGCAGGAGGACAGGAGTTCGAAGTCTGCTTCTTCCACTTTGTAGGGTGAGGCCAGCTTTGGCTACATGAGACCCTGCCTCAAAGAAAGAAAGGAGAGAGAGAGAGAGAGAGAGAGAGAGAGAGAGAGAGAGAGAGAGAGTTTGTTAAGTAGAGAAAAGTATAGTACATGCATTAGTTTCAAGTTCGAACATTGTAAAAACCCTTGGAGAGTCTTTTCTTTCCTTTTTTTTTTTTTTTTTGTGGTTTTTTGAGACAAGGCTTCTCTGTGTAGCCTTAGCTGTCCTAGACTCACTTTGTAGACCAGGCTGGCCTCGAACTCACAGCGATCCGCCTGCCTCTGCTTCCTGAGTGCTGGCATTAAAGGTGTGCGCCATAGAGAGTCTTAATATCTACATATGAGCACCTGTGGGTTTTCGAGTTGTGCTGCTCAAAAGACAACTAGGTTAAAAGATAAGCAAGTCTTAAAAATTAGGTAGTGTTTGTTTAAAGATTAGGTAAGGACAGACCAGCCAGTTCGGCTGTTTGCTTAAAGGATTTCCTTTGCTGCCTGAGTGGAAAGGTGACTTAGGAATGACATTGTTCGGGTGCAGGGGTGAGAGGGGAGCGCTGATAGGTTCAATTCAAAGGTCACTTCTGGCCCCAAGTGAACAGGATTCATTTGCTGTGAGTGATCCTGTCAGTTGTTGGCTTTTCTCAACTCTGCACCTACAGAAAGTGTAATCAGATTAAAAGATGAGGGATTTCTTTCCTGCCCACGTCCCCTGGGCTTTGCTGGTTTCCTATTCTGTTTCCCAAAGAGCAATCTCTTAGCCAAGTGTGGTGGCGCACACCTCTGACCCGGCACTTAGAGGCCAAGGCAGGGTTGCTGCAGCTCCAGAAATGCCCGAGCAATGGAAGAACACGTGATTTCTAAGAGTCGTCAGGACAACAGCGACAACAGAAGACCTTGCATTCTTTCTTTTCTTTTTCAAAACAGGGTCTCATGAAACCCAGGATGGCCTCAATCTCCCTGGTCTTGAATATCTGATTCTCCAGCTTCTAAGCTCCCAAAAGCTGAGGTCACAGGCTGGAGCCACCATACCTGGTTTCTGTGGTGCTAGGGACAGAAGCCAGGATCCTGCACATGCTGGGTGAGCCTTGCCAACTGAGTCACGTTCCGGCCTCATGTCTTTCTTTCTTTTATTTTTTCTTTTTAGTTTTATATTATTTTATGTGCATTGGTATATAAGTGTCAGATCCCTTGGATCTGGACTTATAGACATTTGGGAGCTGCCATGTGGGTACTAGGGATTGAACCTGGGTCCTTTGGAAGAGCAGACAGTGCTCTTAACCACTGAGCCATCTCTCCAGCCCCCCAGCCTCATTTCTTTCATTGGCCAAACAGTATTCAATGTGTTGCATGCGTGTTCTCAGGCAGTCCAGCCTGGCCTTGAACTTGCTAAATAGCTGAGGATGACCTTGAACTCTTGATCCCAGAATCCCACCTCCCAAGTCCAGGGACTGTAGGCATACTAAGCTTAAGCAATTCTTTTAAATAGTTTTTGTAATTTGGAAAAAAAAAAGTATGGGTCAGCAAGGTGGCTCTGTGGGCACTTGTTCTTTGATTCTTAAGCCCTACTTGGCAGAAGGAGACAACTGACTCCCCAAAGATGTCTTCTGAGTAGCAGGTGTGTGTCCACATGAATATAATTTAAAAAAATGGAAAAGAAGAGAAAGCCGGGAATGGCGGCACACACCTGTAATCACAGCACTCAGGGAGGCAGAGGCAGGTGGATCTCTGTGAGTCCAGGACAGCCAGAAAAACCCTGTCTCAAAAAACCAGAGAGAGAGGGCAGGGGCTGGGGGGAGGAGAGAGAGGGAGAGGGAGAGAGAGAGAGAAAGAGAGAGAAAGAGAGAGAAAGAGAGAGAGAGGGAGAGAGAGAGGAGAGAGAGAGAGAGAGAGAGAGAAGAGGAGAGGAGAGGAGAGGAGAAGAGAGGAGAGGGAGAGAGGGGGGCGGGGAGGAGAAAAGGCTCATTATGTCTCTGTGCATCAGCTAAGTCCCACACTGGGGCTATGCTGCCTGGTACCATCTCCTCCTGCGCTGAGGACTTCTGGGAACAGATCTGGAAGCCGCTGTACTAATAGCGAATTCCATCCACACCACACATGGCTCTAAGCAGTTCGTTCCTGAATATGCTCAGTTTAAAGTGAACCTTGAAGTAAGGAAGATGTCAGGCGCATTCTAGGGCTGGGAGCATGCATTGGAAAGGGTAAGATGGGACAGGAATGCCTCTGGGCATGCTCAGCTTGCACACAGGTTTAGCTGAAAATAAATAAAGGGCGCTTTGAAGGTGTATCACACATTCTGCCCCTGACGTGCCAGCTCCCTAGAGGCCCGCAGTTCCCCGTAGTTACTGTTCCGCAGATTTGCTTCCAATGCGCTGCCTGAGGCCTCTCTTGTCTTCATTTCTTTATGTGAACTGAGTCATTTATCTCAGCTTTTTATGATTCCATCCCTTTCTCTGGTTTTAAGCAAGTCTCACCACGGTTCTGGTCCTTCAATTTATTAAGGCTTCTTTGTTCTGTGAGTTTATAGTTTTTAATCTGACTTGGAATTTTTTTTCAACCATTGTCTTTTCAGATGTTTCCCCCTGCCTCCTGATCCTCTGCAGCTTGCTAGGATGCCTGAATTTACGTTTCTCCTGAACCCTTTTGCTGTTTCATCTTGTATATTTCCTTGTTTCTGTGTCTCTAAGTTCAGGAATCCTTCAGTCAGTGGCATCTTCTGCTGTGGGCCCTATGGAAGCATTACCTGCCCCAGCCCAGGCCGTGGCACTTGCATCTCTTGTTACCAGAGTGTGAGATTGCCAGCTCTGTGATTGCATTCAGGCCCCATCTCTCCTCCAGCTTTTTGATTGCGCGGTCTTCATTTTAATCTGTGTCTATGTATGTATATTTGTGGTGTGTGTGTGTGTGTGTGTGTGTGTGTGTGTGTGTGTGTAGATGTACATGGAATTCTGTTCATGTGCTTGTGGAGGCCAGAGAGAAGTCTCAGATTTCTTTAGGAGTTTCTCCCTGGCCTGCAGCTTGCCCATTAAGCTAGCCAGCTAGCCAGTGAGCCCCACAGAGACCTACACCGCACACCAGCCTGTCTTCTCCCCAACCTTAGAATTACAAGCATGTGCCAACAAGTGTGGGCTTATGTGTTTGTTTAATGTGGGTTCTGGGGTGCTGGAGAGATGGCTGAGAGGTTAAGAGTACTAACTGCTCTTCCTAAAGGTCCTGAGTTCAATTCCCAGGATCCACATGGTGGCTCACAACCATTTATAATGAGATCTGGCGCCCTCTTCTGGCCTGCAGGCAAAGTACTGTATACATAATAAATAAATCTTTTAAAAATGTGGGTTCTGGGGATCACACAACAAGAGCAAGCGTGTTGCTGCCTGAGCCATCTCCTCAGCCCAGACCGTGGTCCTGAGATGGTTCAGTCTTGCTTTCTACTGAGCTTTGTCGTGTGAGTGATTTGTGAGGTCATTTCTAGTAACTGACTTTTCTCTTCCTCCTGGGTAATGTTTGCCCACCTCACATGCCTGGTGACTTGTCGTTGACTGTCAGACGCAGTTTGTTTTCTTAGAGATGATGTGATGTGCTTGAGCCTTCTTCTGAAATGCAGATAAATCACTTAGACAGAACTTAATGCTCTACTCCATCCTGAGAGCATTCTAGTCGATACAATGTGCTTGAATTATGAGATACTTTGTTATAAATAGTGGTTCTCAGAGCGCCTTCCTGTGGTACTGGGGATTGAAAAGTAAGCATGCACTTTAGCACTGAGCTAATTCTACAGCTCTTTATTAAAATATTTTTTTATGATTGGAAACAGGGTCTCACTATGTAGCCAAGGCTGGCCTTGAACTCCTGGCTTGTCAGCTTCTGTCTCCTGAGTACTGGAGTGGTATAACACCATGCTGGGCTGTTCTTTTCTCTCTTCCTTTATTTATTTCTTCTTTTTTATTTTTATTTTTAGGTGTTTCAAAACAGGGTTTCTCTGTGTAGTCTTAGCTGTCCTGGACTCACTTTGTAAACCAGGCTGGCCTCGAACTCACAGAGATCTGCCTCTGCCTCTCAAGTGCTAGGATTAAAGGCACGTATCACCACTGCCCGGCTTCTTCTTCTTCTTCTTCTTCTTCTTCTTCTTCTTCTTCTTCTTCTTCTTCTTCTTCTTCTTCTTCTTCTTCTTTTTTTTCTTTAAATACAAGGTCTTGCCATAAACACTTTAAATGCTTGGGCCAGAGGGGTGCTCTGGCTTCGTCCTTCTGTTCTCGTCAGGCACTGATGGCAGTGTTCCATTTGTGTTCTTTTATACGTATTATACAGTGTTCTGCCTGCATGGGTACCTGCAGTCCAGAAGAGGGCACCAGATCTCATTATAGATGGTTGTGAGCCACCAGGTGGTTGCTGGGAATTGAACTCAGGACCTTTGGAAGAACAGCCAGTGCTCTTAACCTCAGCTATCTCTCTAGCCCACCATTCGTGTTCTTTATTTGGTCCCAGACAGTAGCCAACACCATCTCCATCCACCAGCGTGGTGAACTGTGCATCTTTTGTTCAGTGCTGGGGGTTTAACCTGGGGCTTGATGACAGCAGAGAGATCCCGTCGGAGTCCCTCAGATTTCCCCTCCTCTGCTGAACACGTGTGGACCAGCAGCCAGCTGCTGTAGAGGGTGAAGCGCTGTGCTGCTCTTCAGCGCTGGCCTCTTCTGACTGCCCTCCTAGAGCACCACAGCTTCAGAGCCCAATGCAGCCGTCAGCATCTGGAGGCTAGGACCCGACCTGAGGTCAGGGGTCACAGGGCCAGTTTCTTCCAGTGCTGGCAGAGTTCTGCCATCTCCTGAATTCTGAGGCAATGCTGCTGTGTGCTGTGTGTGGTGCTCTCTGCCTGGCTGCCATTGCCTCTTTCCTCATCTGACATTCTTTCTGTGTGCATGTGACCGTGTGTGCCCTTATGAGTGTGTGTGCTCAGAGACACTTGTGTGTGGGCTCTCATGTGTAGGCCAGAGGACAACATTGGTCATCATTCCTCATGAGTTGTTTGTTTGTTTGTTGGAGAGAGGGTCTCACTATGTAGCCATGGCTGTCCTGGAACTATGTAATTAACCCTCAAAGAACCACCTCCCTCTGTGTCCTGAGTGCTAGGATTAATGGCATACAGCCACCAAGCCTGGTTGTTTACCAAGTTATTTGTGTGCATGTGTATGCACATTTGTGGGTTCACACATGCTACGATGTGCATGTGGAGGTCAGAGGCCATCTTGCAGGAAGTCAGTTTTTTCCCTTCTACTATGTAGAAGGATCAAATACATGTTGTCAGACCTAGTGGCCAATGCCTTTACCTGCTGAGTCATCTTGCTGGCCTGGTCATTGCTCCTCCAAATGCTATGTACCATGGGGTTTCTTGCTTTTGGGGACAGGGTCAGTTACTGGTCTTGAACTTGCCAGTAAGCCCTAGTGGCTGCCCAGGGATCTGCTTGTTTCTGCCTTCCCAGTGCTGGGTTGCAGGTGTGTGCCACCACACCTCTCCTTCTCACATGGGCTCTGGGGATTGAACTCAGGTCTCATGTTTGCAAGGTAAGCATTTAATACACTGGGCTCTCTCTCCCAAGCTCCTAACCCTCTCTCTCTCTCTTTTGTGTGTGTGTGTGTGTGTGTGTGTGTGTGTGTGTGTGTGTGTGTGTGTGAAGATGTCAGTCATATAGATGAGGGGCCAACATCATAATTTCATCTCAACAATTGCCTCTGTCCTGAGGTACTGAGGGTTAGGACTCAAGTACGCGACTTGAAGGCCGCAGTCCAACAGTACTTTCCACCACTGCTATGCCTGAGAATCTGAATCATAGGATAACAGCAGTGCCTTGTTTCAAGATGGACCCCAGGGTCTCCTCAAACTGACGTCATAAGTAGGTGCCATCAGGTCCCCTCTCCCCTTATGCAGGATAAGGCCCACAAAGTGTCCATCCCTGGGGTGTCTTTGTCTCTGCCCAAAGCAGCTACTGTTAAAGTTTTACAACATTAGAGTAGGCTGAGTGTTTAGAAGTGAGTGACTTCAAAAGAAACGGAGAGATCCAGGATACAACACTCTGGACAGCCAGAAAGATAAGGCTAGAACTCCATACCGTCTCTAACTGAGGGAAAACTTGCCTATTGGCACAGCACACCTGTATCGAGGCGTCACCAACACTACTCTGGTGTGTTTTACTCTGGTGCAGAGGGAAGCCCCGCCTCTACCCCAGCTGTACGGATCGGAATGTTTTGGATATTGCATCTAAATTTTAACTTAAAAAAAAAAAAAAAAGATTTATCCTTTGTACAGTATTCTGCCCTTGTGTTTGCCTGCACGCCAGAATAGATCACCAGATCTCATTTTAAATGGTTCTGAGCCACCATGTGGTTGCTGGGAATTGAACTCAGGACCTTTGGAAGAACAGACAGTGCTCTTAGCCTCTGAGCCATCTCTCTAGCATCTTAACTTTTTAAAGCTTAAGTTTGCGGATGTATTATTTTGTTTTGTCTGTGTGTATGTCTGTGCAGCACGTGTGCCTGGTGCCTGAGAAGGTATCGAGCCTCCATGTGGGTTCTGGGCATCGAATCAGGTTCTTTATTAAAGCAAGTGTTCTTAACTACTGAACCGACCCAGCACCTGAATCCCTAAACAATTACTTAGCTACATCGTACATTTCTGCACTGGCCGTCCTATAATTATCTATACTACACGGTGCACTGGTGTTTGCTTTGGTCTGCTTTTGTGGCGCTAGGATTGAGTGTAGAGCCTTAAGCACATTAGGCAAGCACTTTACCACTGAGATATAGCCCCTTGCTATTTGTTTCTTTTAGATGGGGTCTTGCTATGTAGCCTAGGTCGGTCTAAAGTCACCCAAGCTCTGTGATTGCAGGCATGAGCCACCATCCCTGGTAGTGCAGCCGTTCTGAAGAAAGGTCTTGCATGTATTTCTAGGGAAACTCAGGCCAGATTGCAGAAGACAGGAAGTCACATAGTTGATGGTCTCTGCGGGCTGCCGAGCTGGGCCACAGAGCCCACATCCACACAGCAGGGCCACCGACTGGGGTTCTGAGCTGCTATCATCTCTGTGGAGCCTGGGGTTCAGGTCTAGCACCCCAGGCCAGGCGTGGCTGGCCCAGGAAGTGGTTCTACTACTGGGGCACTGATTTATAGCCCCTTATGGAGAACAGAGTTGGGAGGCCAGGGCCAAGGAACGTTCTGTAGTAACAGTGCAGACAGCTGTGTGTCTGTGCAGGGCGGATAGCCTTCAGGGAACTTCCTGGGTGAGTCATTCAGAAGAAAGCATGGTTAGAAATGAGGGCTGGAGAGATGGCTCAGCGGCTGAGAGCACTGACTGCTCTTCCAAAGGACTCGGGTTCAATTCCCAGCACCCACATGGTAGCTCACAACTGTCTGTAACTCCAAGATCTGACCCCCTCATACAGACGTACATGCAGGCCAAACACCAATGTACATATACATTTTTTTTTTTTACAAATAAGAAATGCAAATGAATTAATGTTCAAACCATACCTTATCTACTTTGCATTTGCAGCTTCCTTCTGTTTTTTTTCATGTATCCCTCTTACCCAGGGCAGCTGCAGGACACAGGCTTAGAAGACTCTCCAGAAGGTAGGAGGCCTATGCCTGGCCCAGAATCCTCCCTTCTGCATCCCCCGGGGAGGGTTTTGGCTGGGAGCTCTCCTTGACATCTCCCTCCACCACTGAGACAACTGCCTTCCTGACTGGTGTGCATCTTCTTGCGTCCCTCCCTTCCTTAGCCCTCTCCTCCAGGACAATTCTGTTCTGTTCCATCAAAGAGTGTGTGGCCGCTGACCCTAGATGCAAGTTCTGAGGCAGGGGACTGCTCTATGCTCTGAGTTCTGACTCCTCTCACACAGTTCAAGTCCCAAGCAAGTACTTGCGGAGTAAATGCAATAGAGCCAGAGTGCAGTCGCCGCCCTAAATGGGCAGAAAGGGAGTGGTGGAGCCTGTGACCACGATTAAGGCTCAGCCCAGGGGCCTGGCTGGGTTAAGGTCAGCCAAGCATTGAATCCTGACAGAAATTCCCACTGAAGTAGTCAAGAGGCCTATCTGAGCCCCCTCCCATGTGTGTGTGTGTGTGTGTGTGTGTGTGTGTGTGTGTGTGTGTGTGTGTGTATGCGTTACTCTCTCTCTTTTTCTCTGTATGTGCTTCTCTGTGTATGTATGCTCCTCTGTGTGTGTCTGTGTGTGTCTGTGTGTGCATGTGTGTGTCTGTGTGTACATGTGTGTGCATGTGTGTGTCTGTGTGTGCATGTGTGTGTCTGTGTGTACATGTGTGTGCATGTGTGTGTCTGTGTGTGCATGTGTGTGTCTGTGTGTGTCTGTGTGTGTCTGTGTGCACATATTCATCTATGTGCCTCTGCCTCTGTCTGTCTGTCTGTCTGTCTGTCTGTCTCACTCTCTCTCTGTGTGCATGTGCACACACACCCATCCATGTGCCTCTGTTTCTGTGTGTTTGTGTGTGCATGTGTGCACCCCTCTGTGTGTGTGTGTTTCCCCCCACTCCTTATTGATGGAAAGGGCTGACCGACGCTGTATTTCCCCCCAGGAAAGGAGGGGGCTCTTGTTTACCATTGACCGTAAGGTAACTGGAAGCCGCTTTGTTAAATGAATGCTTTTTGAGACTTGGAGGCTCCGTGAAGCCTGCTATACAATGATGGCAGATGAGAGCTGGAGGGGCTAGGAAGGAGACCAGTGATGGGGCTCCAGGGACGTGCCCCCCTCAGATGTCCTTCCTGAAGCCTGGCCCTCACCCCAGGGATAAGGCTGGGTTTTCAACTTCAGACTGGCCATCTAGTCTAAGCCACAGCCAGATGGGTGCAGCATCCCCTCGAGTCTTGTTTGCTGGGGAGCTTTAACTCCTCCATTATAGACTCAAATTCTGGGGATATCTGGGGCCGGGCTATCTGTCATGGTAGTGACATATGAGCCCAGTGAGTTTTAAAGCTGCTTAGAATCGGTGACTGAGAAACCAGGACATCCTCTGTCTCTCAGCTTTATCGGGTGTGAAGACTTTGATTTAGAGACAGTGGAACAATTTCATGCAGAGGAGATGCAATAGTTAGTGCTGTGTATAATTTTTGGTCCTGTGGCGCCCCCTGGTGGCTGATGTCATCAGTGTATACCTCCTGGCAGAGCTGGACAGAGCCAAGGTGGCCTGGGAAGGGGTGGCTATCCAACACACTGTGTCTGCTGATGGAGGTACAGGTTATAAAAGTGCCATGGGTTGAAGTACCCCAAAGATGTAGCGTCTCTGGGAAAAGGTTATTTTCAGGTGCTATTATAAAGGAGGAGATGTGGGCTAGAGTGATGGCTTAGCCGTTAAGAACATTTGCTCTTTGGGGTGAGGACCTGGGTTCAGTTCCTAACACCTGCATGGCAGCTGACAACCATCTGGAACTCTCTAGTTCCAGGGGACCTGACACTGGCTTCTGGCTTCTTCTGGCTACCAGGCATGCATATGGTGTGCATAGATACATAACACATACAAGCAAAGCATTCATATGCAGCATAGAAGAACAGGAAGAAAAGACACAGGCCACTGAGATAGCTCACCCCCTTGGGTTATATGCTTGTCTGCAAGCCTGACAATCTGAGTTCAATCCCTGGGACCCAACTTCTGGAAGGATCTCACTGACTCCTGCAAATTTCCTTCTAACTTCCACATGCACCACATGTGTGCACGTGTGAACATATCCTCACGCACATACAGTAAAGAGAAAGGAAAGCGTGGTCCTCAGGCTGGCTCCTTAACCCAACCTTCCTGTGTCTTCAGAAGACAAGAGGCACACAGAGGGAGGGGACACTGTCACAACAGGCCAGAGCTTGGAGCGTTGCATCGATAAGCAAAAAGGCATGAGAATTACCCGTGGTTCCAGGAGAGTCTAAGCCAGGAGCTCCTCGGCTTCCCACTCAGGATTTACATCTGTGGAATTCTCCTCCAGGCCTGGGAGAGACGTGGTGCTGCTAAAGCTTCTTTGTAACCTAGTTGATGATGGGGAGAGCAGAGAAAGAGTTAGAGTAAGAGAGAGACAGAGAGAGAGAGAGAGAGAGAGACAGAGAGACAGAGAGAGAGAGAGAGAGAGAGACAGGGAGCGAGATAGAGACAGAGACAGAGACAGAGACAGAGACAGCGGGTGGGCCGGGCCATCTCACTGGGCCTACTTGTTCTATTGAAACAAACAAAATACTTCTAAAAGTCACATCTGCAGCACAAGGTTGTAAAAATGCACCCACATGTCCCCATAGCTGCCCACATGTCCCCATAGCTGCCCACCCTCCCACCTTTGTCACTATTTCCTTTCTTGTTGAAGACATTTGCTGTCATTTCTGCAGAGCGAGGATGCCATGAATCTTAGGCCTTGCTTGTTTGAAAACCTTATTTTTCTTTTAGCTGTTTCTTGGCATAAGATTCTAGGTCAGCAGGTTTTTCTGCCTGTGCTGCCTGCTGGTGTCCATGGCTTCTGCTGGGACGCCAACTGCAGTCATGCCAACTTTGAACCCCACACAAGCTGTTTTATTTTGGGTTTCCTTTAAGATTTCTCACTGTATTTTTGAGTTTTTTTCTTTTTTTTCTTTTTTAAAGAATATTGGCTGCGATGTGCCACGTGTGCTGCTCTTGTGTTGGTCCTGCCTTAGAGCCAGTGTGAACTTCCAAGATCTCTGGCATCTTTAATATCCTACCCAAAAAAATCTATATATTTTGTGGTTCCCTCCAAATATCTCTTTCACTCTGTGTTTATTTTATTTTGTTTTATTTATTTTGGGATTACAACTGTGAGATGTCAGGGCATCTGCAACTTGTTACTTCTCTTCCAGCATCACCAGGATTAGAGTTACACTGTCAACACCACCAGCTCCATCTCCTCCACCTCCATCTCCATCTCCTCCACCACTTCCACCTCCACCACTTCCACCTCCATCTCCTCTACCTCCATCTCCTCCACCTCCACCACTTCCACCTCCATCTCCTCTACCTCCATCTCCTCCACCACTTCCACCTCCATCTCCTCTACCTCCATCTCCATCTCCATCTCCTCCACCACTTCCACCTCCATCTCCTCTACCTCCATCTCCTCCACCTCCACCACTTCCACCTTCATCTCCTCTACCTCCATCACCCCCACCTCCACCACTTCCACCTCCATCTCCTCTACCTCCATCTCCTCCACCACTTCCACCTCCATCTCCTCCACTTCCACAACTTTCACCTCCATCACTTCCACCTCCACCACTTCCACCTCCATCACTTCCACTTCCACCACTTCTACCTCCCCCACTTCTACCTCCACCACTTCCACCTCCATCACCTCCACTTGCACCATTTCTACCTTTACCACTTCCACCTCCCTCATCTCTACATCCACCATTTTCCACTTCCACCACTTCTACCTCCACCACTTCCACCTCCACCACCTCCACCTCCATCACCTCCGCCTCCATTACCTCCACCTCCATCACCTCCACCTCCATCACCTCCACCCAGCTCCATCACTACTAACGCCACCTCCACACCACTACCCCTACCACCTGCTCTACCTCCACCACTTCCACCTCCATCACCACCATCATCCCTACCATACCCCCCATGCCCTTTTTCCTATCCATGCTGTCTTAAACACCCCTCAACTCAAAGTCCTATCTACTCTCTAATCCCTGTCAGCTGGTTTCTTCCTCCACCTCTTGACCTAGGGTTAACTTTACTAAATCCTGTGTACAGAAAGCTCTTGGATTAAAGGTGTATGCTAGGGCTGGACCACACTGAACAAAAGACAGTTTTTTACAGTACACAATCTCAGGGTTTGAAATAGGATCAAATATCCTGCAACAGGCAATCTCTGGTCAGCATCAGTGGTACCCCAGAAATTCTCTTCCTGCTGGTCTCCAGAACTGGAGAAGAGGTGATCTTCTTCACGAGGGACCTGTGGCCATATCTGACTTAGAGCTGAGCTTTAGGGTCTCGCTGCAGGCTTTTTCCAGGGATGCTGTGGGACGATTGCTTTGAACAGCGATCTGAGTCTGTGGTCTGAGGCCTTGACATTGACAGTGGGGCCTCAAAGGAGCTTTCATAGAGCACGCTCTGTCATGCTGGGTAAACACAGCCAGGCTTGGCCTGTGCAGCGATGGGACGGCTCGCTCCTCCTCTGCTCTGTGCTTTGTTAACAGAATGTCCCTGGCACACTGGGCTCTAGCTTGTGCCAACTTAGCTTGGCCCTTGACTTAGGTTGGGCACTTTCAGAGCCAGGGTCCTTCCTTGGGAGGTAGGCATGCTGGCCTGACATGCCAGGTTTTTAGTTTCAAGGCTCAAACTCACTTGCCTCAGCTGCTTTCCACTGCAGTCCCATCCCTCGGCTTCTCCCTCTGGGTGGAGTGGGAACACGGTCTCAGAGTGTCCCTGCAGTCCTCTGACAGGCAACAGCGCTTTATCACCAGAAGTCAATGGTGACATCTGTCTCCTTGGTGCCCTAGAGCAGCGTGTGTGTTTGGGGAAGAGGTCGCCTCTTGAAGTGAGTCAAGATGACATTTTGAGGGGAACACCCCTAAGGGACTCCAGGCCTCCCAAAAGCCCCAGTTTACTTGACTAGACCAACTCCATGACAGGCTTCAGGTTTTCACTCTGCCTAACTAGGCCAACGTCCTAACAACTCCTGGAAAAAACACAAATTATGGACAGCTCACGGGCAGCTAATCAGCTTATAGAACAAAATGACTAGATACCGTGTTTTTATTACTTCATGGCCTTGGTAAAGAACACAGCGGGCCCCATCCAATCAAATTAAAGGCCAACTCCTGAGTAAGAGGGCTCAGTGACTCAAAAAGTCCCCAGTAACCAAACAGCCAGTCCTGAATCCCCTTGTACCCTCTAACTCAATCCTGTCATCACAGATTCCTCCAACTGTCTATAAATTGAGCCTGTGTGATTATTTTGGGGTCGCCCTCCAGAGGAGAGAAGTGACCCTAGCATGCTACAATAAAAACACTGTTTTTGCATACTGCCTTGGGGTAATTCTTCAGCAGGTCACCCGAATTCTAACAGTTTATGCTGGGCTCGCTGCCTCTCTGGCCAGGCGGGCAAGGCAGAGCACCTTGCAGGGGAGAAGAGAGTGAGAAAACAGGAGCTTTCTCGGTCTCGGGACCGAAGGCTCAGGTGTCTGCCAACTTTGCTCCTAGTCCTTGGGAAAGCCACATTCCTTTCAAAACCTGAAAGACAACTTACTGTGCAACCGCCAATCCAAGGTTCCTACTGCCCAATGTCTCATGACTGCTTGGGTGAGGGGAGGGTGGTCCCGTTGCTGGAATCCATGCTCCGCCAAGGAGGGTGACAGCTAGTTTTTCCTGTGGTAAAGCCAGATGCAGCAGCCTTAACAACTTACCTTGTTTGTTTCGGTTTCCAGGGAGCAGGGCTAAAGATGGACACTGGGCAGCCTTGACACTCTTTAGATGATGGCCTGTCACTTATTACATTATGTAACCTGTCCCCTATGTCTTTTGATCACTGCCTGCCCTGCTGCTTCCCAGCTGTGCTATGCACAAGACCCTTTGCATGTTTAAACACATTTTCTATAATTGACACACTAAATATTACTTCAGGGTTCCTCTAAGGGGCAGGGGAGCCAACAAAGGTAGTACACTGCATGTTGTGAGGCTCAAGTGTTATTCTCCCCCCCCCCCCCAAGACAGGGTTTCTCTGTGTAGCTTTGGTTGTCCTAGACTCACTTTGTAGACCAGGCTGGCCTCGAACTCCCAGAGATCCGCCTCCCGAGTAAAGGGATTAAAGGTGTAAGCCACCATATCTGGCCCTCAAATGTTATTCTTTTATTTTATTAGTTTTGAGACAAGGTCTCATGTAGCCCAGGATAGCCTTGGGAAACTCTAGATATCCAAGGCTGGCCTTGAATTCCTGATCGCCCTGCCTCTACCTCCCAAGTGCCGAGGTGTATACCACCACAACTGGCTTCTTAAGTATTATTGTTGCTGGCAATACTTTTTATTTTTGTGTGTGTATGTGTCATGTGTATGTACATGTTTGTGTGAGTATGTGTGTGCATGCGGACTCACATTCATGTGTGGTGAACATGTAGGTGGAGGCCAGACTGTGTCCACTCCCAGTGGATGTCTTTATTGCTTCTTCATCTTAGTTTTGGAAAGCCTGTCATGAAACCTGGAGCTCACCAGGTCTCTTCTTCTTCTTTTTTTTTTTTTTTTTTTCGAGACAGGGTTTCTCTGTGTAACCTTGGCTGTCCTGGACTCACTTTGTAGACCAGTGCGCCACCACGCCCGGCTTTTGTTTTGTTTTTTGGGACAGGGTTTCTCTGTGTAGCCTTGGCTGTCTTGGACTCGCTCTGTAGGCCAGGCTGGCCTAGAACTCACAGTGATCTTCCTGCCTCTGCCTCCTGAGTCCTGGGATTAAAGGCGTGCGCACCACGCCCGGCCTCACCAGTTCTTTTCCTCTGGGCACACATAGATTTGTTCTCATGTTGGCCAAGGACTGGCCTCATTGCTTGCCTCTTTGATGAACTTTGAGCTCAGGCGCCCCGCCTGCTGCCGAGACCCGTTGCAGCTGGAGTTCTGCACTGCTTCTGTGAGCGTGGCTTTTAGCTCCCCACCGCCCCACCCTTCCTGCATTATAGTGCGCTCCTGCCCGGCAGCAGAATGCAGCTAGAGCTTATGTGGAGGCGTCATCCCGTAAACAACCAGCAGATGGCGCAAGCTAGCTGCTTCTCTGTGTGAATCCATCCTCTTCATGCCTGGCTGGCTTTGCACCATGCAGACAGAAGCCCGAGCAGCAGAAAGCAGCCGGGGTGGATGCAGTTGTGCTGCTGTTTTCCAGCCACCAAAACTCCTTGAGTCACTTTTTTTTTTTTTTAAGGAGCCCACTCTGCCTCCTAGGGTTGCTGAAGTCATGGCCTTCTGAGAAACACAACAGTCCCAGACGTGTGCAGTCCCAGACGTGTGCAGTCCCAGTCAGGGAATGGTGGGCTAATAGAACTGGGAGGGGCAGGGGAGGCATCACTGGGGCACCCCCACCCCACCCCCATCTTCCACCACCCCCTTATCCCTCATGTGTTGATTCCCTGCGTTGGAGGCTCACCTACACAGATGAGTTGTAGATGTGTTGATGACTTTACCTAGTCTCTCTGGTCACTCAAAACCAAAGAGCCAAGGTTCCTCAGCACCCTCCCCTCCCCTTTATCTTGAGGGACATCAACAAGAATAAAAGTGTGAAGGTTGATAACCATTTAGATGTAGTAGGAATAAATTAATAAAAAAATATATCTTTTAAAAAGTGTGAAGGTTGTTCACACAGTTGTGCCAGCTCACTCTGTCTCCTTCCCACACATGCGCACCTACCTACTTGGACAGGCCGCTTCAAGGATGTGTCTGGGAGCCTCGGTGTTTGTATGGTGGGGCACAGAGCTGGCTGTTCTGAGGAGAGTTAGGCTCTGTGCCAAGCTGGGACAAGCTATTGAAGGGGTCTTAGTGCCATGATGTGTGTACTTATACGTCTGGTGGGGGTGGGGTGGGGCTGCTCTGAGGAGGTTTAGGCTCTGTGCCCTAGGACTGATCTCTGGGCTGATGCCTACGATAGTTGAGGAAAAGCCCATAAGCCCCATCTTCTCCCTTAGATCTTGCTGGCCCTGACTTGTGCATGGATCATGGATCTGACACATTCCATCTCTGGGTTTCATCTCAGAGACCCGAGGTCTCTTAAGTGGAGACACAAGGTCTTGCAGGAGGTGATCCACTTTTCCTGATTTTACTTGAAAGTATTCTGTTCTGGGAAGCTGTCATCTTGTGGTGGTAGGTTCTGGTGGCAACTGCTGGCAGAGAAAGAAACCGACTAGCTCCTCCCATCCCAGAACCAAGGTTTCATGTTGATTTAGTCCTCAGAATAGCCAAGGCTTGGCCTGGCCAGCCAGCCAATCAACTGCCACTGGGGCAGCCAGAGTGAGTGTGCCCTACACAGGTGCCAGGTGCCTGGACTGGTGTCTAGGTCCTGTTGGAGACATTCACAGACAGAAGTCATGCCTGAGGTAGAGAGGAAACATCAGCCCATGCCTAAGAGCTTAGCCTAGAGCCCCAGCCGCATACCAGTGTGAGCACTGGCCACACCTGAGCCCCATTCCAGTGTGAGCACTGGCCGCACCTGCAGCTCAGGCAGGCGACCTCACCTTCATTCCAGCAAACATGATGTGGGGCCCTACAGCCCAGCAGAGTGACAGAGTGGCATGGCAGGGGGAGCATCAGACCAAGGCCACAGCAGCTGACTGTACTGGTCAGTGTGGCTCTGTCCTCTCCAGATCCTACATGGAATTGGCATGTGACGCAGGGGCTCTGCCGCATCAGACTTCTCGGCCATCAGACTCCAGCGGCCACAGGGCAGGACCTGGTCCCTGCTGCACCGGGACATGGGCTGTGAAAAGCATGAGGCCTGGAATACACAGCTGCAGCTACTCCACTTTGTGGTGACCTTTTATGGCCTCCTGTGTACACAGACATTTCCCAGGCTGCATCAGGACACAGAAGGAGCCAGGCCTTTCTTTGCAAGTTCAAAGGAGCCTCCTTCCTGATTGATAGCGAGGACACTTGGGCCTGAGGAGGCTGCTGCCCTGCCCTGCACAGCAATCCTGTAATTCCAGGTCACTCAGGCTGCAGTAGGAGGGGAGCCAAGCATTCCTCTTCCACACGTGAAAACATAGCATCTTAGTCAGGATTTCTATGGCTGTGACAGGATGCCATGACCAAAAAGCAAGTTGAGGAAGGGGTTTATTCAGCTTACACTTTCACACTGTAGTCCATCACTGAAGGGAGCCGAGACAGGAATCAAACAGGGCGGGAACCTGGAGGCAGGAACTGATGCAGAGGCCGTGGAGGGCGCTGCTTACTGGCTTGCTACACATGGGTTACTCAGCCTGCATCTTATAGAAGCCAGGACCACCAGCTCTGGGGTGGCACCACCCACCATGGGCGGGGCCCTCCTCCATCAATCACTAATTAAGAAAATGCCCTACAGCTGGATCTTATGGAGGCAGTTCCTCAACTGGGGTTTCCTCCTGTCAGGTAACTCTAGTGTTCGTCAACTTGACATAACAGTAAGCCAACTCACACCATCACACAAACATACACACAAGAACACACACAAATATATATTCACAGTGACACTATTATACATATATGCATGTATACACAAACACATAGAGAGGCTTACAGCTACCAGCACACTAGCATGAACACATAAAATGCACACACACACACACACACGCATTTCATTAAACATTCTGCACAAAGCATGCTTAATATATAGACTACATGTGTACAGACATAAATTCATCAACTATGTGTGTACATGAACACACCCCACACGGGTACACATTCACACACATATGTGAACACACCTTTGGCACAGGCACCCACACAGCCCTTCTGCCGGTGGGTGCATTGGCAATGAGAGAGATCATGAACTCCTCAACTGTGCTCCTCACACTGTGCGTTTGGCAGGTAATCCCTAGGCCTTTCGGTGTCTGATTGACAGGCCTCACGGCATGCCTCACTGCTGTGGGAATATGAACACTTCCAATGGCTCATAGCTTCCAAAACTCAAATTATAGGCTCTGTGCCACATTTGAAGCCCTACAGGCAGTACTGTTATAAGGCTTTCTTACTCCTCGCTGGCTGCTCTGGCTTTCCCCCAGGTCTGGGCTAACCACTCAGCCATGTCCTCAGAACATTTCTGGCCATGGCCAGCCTCACACACAGAGCTCATCCCTGTTGGCTAAGACCAGTGTCTGTAGCGGGTGGACTATGTGGGGTTGGCTCTCCCCCTGTGACCACGGCCTACGTCTTCAGGGATGGTTCCCATTGGACCTAGGAACCAGCTCTAGCCTCAGTCACGCCCTTGGTGCTCTCTCTGCCCTCAGCCTCCTGTGCCTGACACTGGAGTCTTGTGAGGAGCTAGTGGGCATTTGGGAAGATGCTTAGTACTGGTAACAACCCAAAGTCGTCACCCACTGATGAAATATAGATTGTGACCAGCATGGAATTACAGGGGAGGGGAGGGAAGAGGAAAACGCCCAGTGAATAATTCAGTTCTCAGAATCCACATTTTAAAAAATCCGGGGGTTTATAATCTTAGTGCTGTGGAGGTGGAGACAGGAGAATTTTGGGGGCTCCTTGGTAAGCCATTTTAGACTACTTGGCAAGTTCCAGGCCAGTGAGGGACCCTTTCAAAGAAGCAAAGTGCTTGACACCTGAGGAACAACAGTAACATTGTCCTCTGGCCACCCTACACCTACACCTCCCCCCACCTCACGCCTGCACACACACACACACCTGCACACGAACAAACAGACACATAAACACTTAATGATCTTGAATATGAGGTTCTAAAGTCAATTATGTTCACAGAGGATAGGTCTGGAAATATACTCAAAATGACCACATCTTGGGGAAGCTCTCCAGGCAGGTAGGTCCCGGACCTCATTCCTTGATGCATCCTGGGGAGCACCCTGGGGAGCTGTCCTCAGGCAGCACTGAGACTGTGCTAATGCAGTATAGAGATGGCCCACTGGGACCAGGAGCTGCCCTCAGTCAAGCTAAGCAGATGATGTCACCTGGTGCTGGCGACAGTTTGAAGGGGCACTGGATGATGTGTCCCTGGGGATAAAGGACGTGCTCTCTACTTTCTGATGGCCATTTGGTTTAACAAGACCATTTGGGAAACACCGAGTCAATGTTAGATACATCCTCCCCCACCCCTGCCCAAAGCCTCCCCCACCTCCCCCACCCCTGCCTGAAGCCTCCATCCTGGCCTGCAGAGTGTGATCTACACCCAAATCACCTGACATTGGTGCTACTCAGTCCCCGTGGGCGGTGTGGCTGGGTGGGCGGTGCGGCTGGGTGGGTGGTGTGGGCAGCCTGGCTCCAGGGCTCCAGGGCTGCAGTGGGGCTTCCTTGTCCACGCTGAGTGGAGGAGCCATTCCACACAAGCTTCCTGCTGGGCTGCAGGTGGCCTTTGGGAAGAGCTCAGCTCTCCACAGCTCCCTCTTTCCAGGGCTGCTGATGGCCCTCGAGCAACGGAGACCCCTCTTCCAGAGCACAAGACAGAAGCTGCAGTGCCTAACAAAGGAGACTTGGCCATAGCCTGCCATGTTGACTAGTGCTGTGCCAAAGTGGTATCCTGCACCGCAGTGGAGACCCAGGGGCAAGATCTTCGATGGTTACCTGGAGGCTGCACAGCATCCAATGTATGTGGTGTGTGTGTTGTGTGTGTGTGTTGTGTGTGTGTTGTGTGTGTGTGTGTTGTGTGTGTGTTGTGGCATGAGTGTGTGTGTGATATGTGTTGTGTGTGTTGTGTGTATGTGTGTGTGTTGTGTGTGTTGTGTGTATGTGTGTGTTGTGTGTGTGTGTGTTGTGTGTGTTGTGTGTGTGTTGTGTGTATGTGGTGTGTGTGTGGTGTGTGTGTGGTGTGTATGTGTGTGTTGTATGTGTGTGTGTGTGTGATGTGGAGTGTGTATATGTGTGTGTATGGTGTGGCATGTGTGTGTGTAGGGTGTGTGTGTGTATGTGCGTGTGCGGTGTGTATGTGATATGTGGAATGTGTGTGTGGCGTGCACACATGTGTGTGTGCAGCTTGGTCTGCGAGAACAGGCTGATGACGTATAATACTGTGTGTGTGTGTATGCGGGTGAGTTGAGGGGGGAGGTCAGTGCTCTGTGGCACACCCCAAACTGGGGGAGTCCTTGGGTCTACAGAGGGCATTCAGTTTGTCCTGCATTTTTCGTGTCACAGCAGTCAGGGCCCCTCTTGCTGCACTCCCACTGGCGGCCACTGGGTCCCTAGTTTGGAGCTGCTCTCCTCAGTTCCTCCCTCACTTCTCCCTTGTACCATTTCTCCTCAGGAAGCTCCTGCCTTAGCTTTTCCTTCGCAAAGGCCTTCAGTGGTCTAGTCAGAGGGCAGTGGCCGCTGGGCTTAGGTGCCAGTTGCAGCAGGTTTTGCCCTCTGGGCGAAGGTTTGCTCTCCGTTAACACAGCCTGCAACCCTTTGGAGAAGGCAGCTCCCTCTTGTGCAGAGTGGGCAAATCCGGTTTGGGATTTCCCCCATTGGGAAAAGAAAAGAACAACAGAGTTTCCATGCCAAGTGAGATGAGCAATTGTCCCTCTAGAGGCCTGTCACCTCATGCCGATTTGCTAAGAACTGAGTCCCACCGCAGTGTTTTGGCTTTGTCCCAAAAAGCCTGTCCTGCCTGCTGTGTCTGGGCACTGGCTGCCACCACTTCCCCGGCTGCCCCAGCTCTTAGGTTTCTGTTTACTGGGTTCAGTTGCTGACCCATAGCCTGTCCTGGAAGCAGTGTGAGGTAGATGAATGAATCGGTGCCCGAAACTGTAGCCCAGGCTGATCGTCACCATTGTGGGATACACAGGGTAGGACAGGCCCAGCCTCTGAATGTGGCCCAGGACCAAAATGTGCAGCTTGGTACCTGTTGGGGCTGAGGTGACGGCATCCACCTGTAACTGTCTTTATGTCCGAGTTTGACATCAGCTAGAGTCATGTGGGAAGCAGGAAGCCTGTGTGCATTTTCTTGATGGATGACTGTTGTGGGAGGACCCAGCTTGCCATGGGCACCAGTAGGGCAGTGCCACCCCTGGGCTGCTGGTCCTAGGTGCTGTGAGAACTCAGGATGAGCCAGCTCTGAAGAGCAATCCAGCAGGCAGCACTCCTCTGTGGCCTCTGCCTCCTGCCGTGAGTTCCTGCAGTGACTTCCTTCAGTGATGGGTATGACCTGAGAGCTGGAAGCTAAAATAAACTCTTTCGTACCAAAGCTGATTTCGGTCAATGGTGTTTTGTCACAATAGAAACCCTAAGACACGCGGTATGAATTTGTTTCTGCTCTCCTGATTGTGTTACTTTTGAAAGTCGTGAATTTGGGCTAGAGAGACGGCTCAATGCCATCTGCTCTTCAAGAGATCCTGAGTTCAATTCCCGCAACCACATGGTGGCTCACAACCATCTATAATGAGATCTGATGCCCTCTTCTGTAAAGCACTTATATGCAATAAATAAAGTAAATAAATCTTTTAAAAAAAGTCATGAATTTAAAGTCGTCTTTGTGTGTTGGGAAATGGGAGGCCCTGCTCCTCACAGAATATGACCCAGAATCCTCTGGTCACAGATGACATGCAGGCCTCATGTGTTCTTAGGCTTCTGTTCCCATGTTTAGCTCAAGGGCACAGATGGAACGGGTGCCCAGGGTGCCCCACTCTGCAGTAAGATCACAGGAGGGCCCCAAGCTATTTGTCCTTTCCTGTGGAACACAGCCAGCACAAATGGATGGTGTGGCCTCGGATGACAGGATAGTGGCAGAAGAGCAAAGCTGACGCTTTGTGCCCAGGGGAGTAAAAGGGCCCCAAGGTGACGTGAAGGGAGGCACTGTGTGACTGGAGGGTAAGCAGCTGCTCTGCAGGGCACAGGGAAGGAAGGGAACAACGAAGCTGTGACTCCCTGTTTGATAATCTCAGATGGAGAGTCACCTGGAGAGTACATGGCTGCTGGCACACCCACCTAGTCCTGATCTCCTTGGGACAAGGACAGAGCCTTCATGGTGACTCCACAGACAAAGAAACAGACACGGGAAGGGCAAGGCTCACAAAGTGTCTACCCCAAGCAAGAGACAGAGTTGAGTCAAGGCCAGCTTGTCCAGCATCAGTGATGACCAGCAGTGTGGACAGGAGTGTGGGCAGCAGTGTGGGCAGGAGTGTGGGCAGCAGTGTGGGCAGGAGCGTGAATAGGAGTGTGGGCAGGAGTGTGGGCAGCAGTGTGGGAAGGAGTGTGGGCAGGAGTGTGGGCAAGAGTGTGGGCAGGAGTGTGAATAGGAGTGTGGGCAGGAGTGTGGGCAGGAGTGTGGGCAGGAGTGTGGGCAGGAGTGTGGGCAGGAGTGTGGGCAGGAGTGTGGGCAGGAGTGTGGGCAGGAGTGTGGCAGGAGTGTGAATAGGAGTGTGGGCAAGAGTGTGGGCAGGAGTGTGGGCAGGAGTGTGGGCAGGAGTGTGGGCAGGAGTGTGGGCAGGAGTGTGGGCAGGAGTGTGGGCAGGAGTGTGGGCAGCAGTGTGGGCAGCAGTGTGGGCAGGAGTGTGGGCAAGAGTGTGGGCAGGAGTGTGGGCAGGAGTGTGGGCAGGAGTGTGGGCAGGAGTGTGGGCAGGAGTGTGGGCAAGAGTGTAGGCAGCAGTGTGGGCAGGAGTGTGGGCAGGAGTGTGGGCAGGAGTGTGGGCAGGAGTGTGGGCAGGAGTGTGGGCAAGAGTGTGGGCAGGAGTGTGGGCAGGAGTGTGGGCAGGAGTGTGGGCAAGAGTGTGGGCAGGAGTGTGGCAGGAGTGTGGGCAGGAGGGCAGAGCAGCCACATGCCTGTTGGCCACATGCAGCACAGCTTGCTACAACGTCTGGCTAGAGCTGAACTGTGTCCCCAGATTTCACACTCCAAGCTTTTAGTTCCCAGAACATGACTGTTTGGGGACAGGGCCTTTGCAGAGATGGCACCAGCAGCCTGGGGGTCCCTTGTAGCACAGCTGTTAGAAACAACTCCAAGGCTTCCTTGGCCTAGGCCACAGGTGGGGACATGACCTCATGCTTACTCTAGTGGCTAGAGCTTAAAATGAAAACCACCATAGACTAGTTTGTCTGAAGAGGCTTTGCAATGAGCTAGGGGGCTCCCCATAGCTGTCCCACTTTTTAATAATTGTTTTTAGAAAGTCATCTTTTGCTATGACAGACAAATGAATATCTGATTTACTGAAAAAGAAAAAGATTTTTTTTTTTTGTGTGATGGTTTGAGCGAGAATGGCTCCCATAGGCTCTTATGTTTGAATACTTGGTCCCCAGCTAATGTAACAGTTTGGGAAGGGTTAGGGGGTGTGGCCTTGTTGGAGAAGATGTTTTTTACTGAGGATGGGCGTTGAGGTTTGAAAATACTTCCACCAGGGGCTGGAGAGATGGCTCAGAGGTTAAGAGCACTGTTGGCTCTTCCAGAGGTTGTGAGTTCAATTCCTAGCACCCACATGGTGGCTTACAACTATCTGATGCCCTTTTCTGGCCTGCAGGTGTACATGCAGGCAGAATGTTCTATACAAACATAATAAATAAATAAATCTTGAAAGAAAGAAAGAAAGAAAGAAAGAAAGAAAGAAAGAAAGAAAGAAAATACTTCCACCTAGCTGGGCTTGGTGATGCACACCTAGCACTCGGGGCGGCAGAACGCTGTGAGTTTGAGGCCAACGCGGTCTATAAAGTGAGTCCAGGACAGCCAAGGCTACACAGAGAAACCCTGTCTCGAAAAACCAAAACCAAACAAACAAAAAGAAAGAAAATACTTCCACCATTCCAAATTAGCTCTCCCCACCTCATGGTTTGTCTTGCTGAGTGTGGTGGAGCATGGTTTTAAGTCCAGCACCCGGGGAGGCAGCCACAGGCAGATCACCATGACTCTGAGGCCAGGGCTATGCATTAGTTCCAGGACAGTCAGGGATATTTAGTGAGACCCTGTCTTGGGGGGAAAGAGTATGTGAGCGCTCAGCCACTGCTCCAGTGCTGTGCACACCTGCCAGCCGTGATGCTCATGGCCTCTAACCCTTTGAAACTATAAGGTTCAAATAAACACTTTCTTCTCTAAGTTGCCTTGGCCATGTATCTTATCACAGCAATAGAAAAGTAACTAGGACAGGTTTCTCATCTGCCCCAGCATCCCTGCCTGTGCTTAAATGGGGGACTCTTTGATTTGTTCCATAGAGGGGCAGATTCTGTAGACGGACCAGGGAGCCGACTCGAACACTGTCCCACCATGAGGAGGTGACCTGGGGCTGAGCCTTAGAGCCTCAGGCAACTTGATTCCCACCTGAAGGGTCCAGGGTCACCAAGTTGGGGAGAGGCCATACTTTATAGCTCCTCCCAAACGCAAGAGTCCAGCTGGTCACAGGATTCACCCCACTCGTCGGTGCCCATTTTCTGACATCACCACACAATAATGTCAGCGGAACAGCACAGAGCATGATGTGTGTGGCTCAGAGACATCCTGAGGCCCTCACGGGGCCGTGGCATGCAGAGCCCCACCTCCCAGATGGGAAATAACTCCCGCTTCAGCTGTCATGAGGACTTTTAAGGCTGACGTAATGAATAAAAGATAAAGGCTTGGAAGCGTGCAGGTTGCAGAAATTTAGCAGCCCTTTGTGTGTCAAAGATCCTTTCTGGGCAATCCAGTCTGAAAACAGCCACACTAGCCACGTCTGCTAGCAGTAAGGCTGAGACTCCTGTGACAATGAAGTGAAGTGAGGCTGTAAGTGAGCCAGGTGACAGATGTGATGGAGGGGGGCCCCTCAGCTACTGCAGGTGAGTCTGCTGAGAAGGGACTGGCAGGTGGGAGGCCGTGAGCCCTCAGCAGACTGGATGTGCGCGTTTCCTCTGGGGAGTCCCACTCCACGTGGGAAGCTCCAGTCCTGCAGAGGCAGGCGGCGGCGGCATTCTTCCATCACAGCCCACTCTGCCACAGACCCCACAGTCTTTTCATTGGTGTCTGAGGTGGTGGCTCCACTCCAGGCTGTCTCTGCATCTCGGTGAAGGAGATGCCAGAGGGAGGGCGAGGCCGGACTGGGACCCTCACAGCTCCAGTGTCTCTCTAGAGCTTCAAGGCAGCGCCACTAGTCCCAGCCTGAGTAATGGGTCACACCTGACCCCTCAGGTCTCTTTTCTAGTGACCGTCAACCAGAACAGCCTTGTCTGGGTGTCTTCTGCTACCTTGAGTTCTGTGCATTTTTGTTAAGCAGCTGTCTCCTAATTGCTTTGCTTTTGTGGTAGTTGACACCCCCTAGTCCTCTAAAGCTTTTCTGATTTTTTTTTTTCTGATTCTTTTGGGCTTGGGATCTGGGTCAGTGCCAGCTTCTGCGCCTCTACCCAGCATGTAGCAGAGGTCATGGAATGGTAACGGGTCAGTTGTCTGTGATACTCCTCTGAGGGGAGGCACAGGACAAAGCTTGGGCTGGCCTTTAGTGCCCAGTCCCATTCCAACTGGCAGGGTCTGAGGAACACAGTAAGGTGTGATTGGGGCACCAAGAGAATAGGGATGACCTCTCACGTGTGCAGAGGGCAGTGGGAGGAAGGGAAGTGCTCTCTTTGGCTCTGCAGGGAAAGCCTGGCTGTTGTGGCTCCTACAGTCCCTCCATGCCTTTGGTCTCCTGAAGCAAGGTCCAGTGTAGAAGCTGAAGGTGATGGTCAGATTCCAGGGGTCAGGATCATCTACGAAGGGAGCTGATCAAGGGACCACTTGGTGTCATAGCAGGGCAGCCACACAGCTAGGTTATTGGTTCTGTATTCAGGCTCCGCTCTGGGGTACCCAGGAGGAGAAAAGGCTACGGACTGGTGACCCCTGGACCTCTCTCCTAAATTGTGCCCCAGTCTCCGGGGTTACCTCTATCAGAAAGAGATTCTCCAGCAAGCTGCGATGATACAGTGGGGCAGATCTGATCTTGCCCAGACTCTCAGTTCAGGCGTGGCTCCAGGAAGCAGCCTGCACCTCCCTGTTGCTCTCTTGCTCGCCTTTCTCTCAGACCTGGTACCCTGGGTCCAGCAGGAGCAGGAGCCATTTGTGCTGCTGGGACCCATCCTTTCCTTCGGCTCTTTCCTCTCAAGACATCCCGGAGCTAGGCTGGGTCTCCTGGGAGAATTATTCTTGCCCGGGGCATAAATAAACCCCCAGACAACTCTAAAAATCACAAAGACAAGGCAGACACAAGGAGTGAGCAACCCTGCCCCACATGCTTACCTCACAGAAATGGCATGGACTTTTATCCTCAAGGAAGCTGGGAAACAGCTCATTAAGAGGCCAATGTGCTCACCATGCAAACACGAGGATGTGTATCTGATCCCCAGACCTGCATTTAAAAAACAAACAAAAATAAAGCTGAAGGCAGGCATAGGGATGCACGCCCTTAAGCTCAGCACTCAGAAGGCAGAGGCAGGTGGATCTCTACGAGCTCATGGCCAGCCTGGACTATAGAGTGAGTTCCCAGCTAGCCAAGGCCTACATAGTGAGACCCTGCAGCCTAAGAGTGAAGCTGATCAGAATGCTGAATGGCACATGAGAAATGACAGCAGAGACTGATCTCTGGATTCCACATGCGCGCGCGCGCACACACAGACACACACACACACACACAGACACACACACACACACACACACTTGCATACACATGAGCTGACATACAGATATATGTCATTCCACATTTAACAATAGCCTGGATTCCGTGTCTGGCGGGATGGGCCGGGTGCTGTTTGCTTCCAGACAGGAACAGAAGGGTCTCGTAATCAAAGGTCCAGTTTCTCTCCCAGGAGTGGCTTAGAGGGCTCAAACTCAGGGTGAGGCCCGTGTGCCAGGCGAGGCTCCTGGTCTCACAGAGGTTCCAAAAGGTCTTTTGTTAAGTTGCCATGCTAAGCACAGCAGAGGATTCAGGTGGATGTTCAACCAGCCGGAAGGCAGGTCCGGTGGGATGAAGTTCCGGCAGGATGCAGGTCGGTGGCTGCAGAGGCCGTTCCGCTTGCCGGTGGACAGTGGAAGCTTGAGGCGACCAGCATCTGGACTGACCAGCAGTCAAGCCAGGTCCAGGAGTTCACAGCGGCTGCGTGGGTGGCTGCCTGATTGGCAGCCAAGCTTGGCATGTTCAGTGGCAACTCTTCAGGAGAGCCCTTCTTTCCCCAGAACCAATGACAAGTCTTAGACGGTGGTGGAGTGAGAGAACAAGGCTTTATTTTCCTGATTCAGGGACATTATAGACCTTGGGCAGTGGGAGGGGCTTGGGGGGTAAACACGTTTGATTCACTGGGGGTAGGGGTGCCAGGGATACTTTATCTACATGTAACAAAACAGCCTTACCAGGAAAATGAAAGAACCTTTAAAAAAAAGGTGTTAAAATTCACCCTTCTAATTTCCATGTGGACCGTGTGTTGTCAGCCACAGGATACTGCCTTGCAACAGGCCCTGGAGTCCTTATCCCACAGACTAAAACTCTGCACCACCAAGAAAGAGCTTCTTGTGTCCTGTGCGTTCCCTCTGATCACCTAAACTCAACTCTGTGAATGGGAGCTTGTGTAAATGAGGTCAGGTGCCCCGGAGTCACAGGACCTCATGTGCACAGCCCCCTCCCCCCAATACACGTAACATGCCTTCTGAGGGTCTGACCTCAAGCTCTCTTTTTTTTCCCCCCTGAGACAGGGTTTCTCTGTGTAGCTTTGGCTGTCCTAGACTCACTTTGTAGACCAGGCTGGCCTTGAACTCACAGTGCTCCGGCCTGCCTCTGCCTCCTGAGTGCTGGGATTAAAGACGTGTGTCACCACACCTGGCGGGAGCCCTCTTAATATCTGAGCCGTCTCTCCAGCCCCCATAAGAGCATAACACCAAGCAACCCTTGTGGCCTAGGGTTTTACCTTACCTCCTTCAATCCTGTCCAGTGGCCCTCAAGAACCACCCCACAGTCTTGTTCTTAGCAACTTTAGAAGCTACCAAAGTCCAGCTCTCTCTTGGGAAACCCATACTCACGCTTGGATGTGTGTGAGCCTTTCTCTGAATGGCTCTGTTTACACCCCACCCACTCCACACCTGCCCCAGCTGAACTCTAAGTTAACTCTCTTCCTCATAAACCTCATCTTCCTGATGACTGGTTCTGCTATCGGGAACCTGGGGTCCCTGAACAGAACTCTCCAGGAAGCTGCTGAAGGTGGCGCTGTGGAGCTGATCTCTGCCAGCCCCTTCACCGTGTGAGTTTTAAAAAATACTTTGGATATTAACCCTTTATCAATTGTGTGGTTAGCAACTTTTTTTTTTTTCTCTGCACAGGCTGTCTTTTTGTTATTGACAGCTTCACAGCTGTTAAGTTTGTCTATTTTTGCTTCTGTTGCTCGTGTACTTGGTGTCATATCCAAAAAATCCTTTCCAAACCCAAAGGCGGCTCTTACCCAGCTGGTGCTGAGGCCAACTCTGCTTTACCGCGCTTGCTCTACTCACTGGCTGCCACCGGCAGAAAGGCCATGGTTGCTCATGGTGACGGCCTCGGTTGGTGAGGATTCCTTGTCTTGCAGCTCAGCTGTGGGTTCAGGGATTTCTATGGAGCAACAGTAAAGGAGAGAACTCACTCGCTTTTACTGTCTAACACTGGTGTTTAGCATCCTTCCTGGTCTAACATAGACGCTCAAGTTTTTGGGAGTCGGCACAAAACACATAAAGACTGGCAAGAGTGGAAGTGTGGCATAGCCTCCCACTGCTGAGGTGGCTCCCATCCACCCGGCACCCACTTTTAGAACAGCATATCACAGACCATGTGGGGTGCTGTTTTGAAAGCTGCCACTTGGGGAGCAATCTGCTAGTGCTCCTTTTATGTAGTTTAGTGTCTTGCTAGAAAGATTTCAAAATTAGAATCAACATTTGGGAAGAAACACAAATCTTTTCACACACTGCAGGTTTGAGTGGCGCACGTGCGTGTGTGTGCGCGCGCACACACACACACACACACACACACACAAGTGTATGTCCTCCACAGGTGGCCTGGTCCCCAGCACCTTCCATATGCCCCAGTGCCGCTCCTGTGCTGGCTTTGTTTCTGCCTCCCAGCTCATCCATGCTGCCCACTCTACACTCTCTCCAGCATCTGTCCCACGCTTTGCTCCTGACCTACCCGCTGCCTCCTGGGATTTCCCCTACCCCACTGCCCTTCCAGGGAAGACAGCTCTTCCATAGCACTGTGGCGCTTCAGCCAAGCCCTGCCTTCTTTCTCTCAACAGATAAACAAGAAACACTGGCCTAGCATCAGACCTTTTCTATTTCCCTTGGGCCAGAGGCTGGAAAGCCCAGGTCAAGGTAAGCACAGTCTTTGAGGAGATCAGCTAGATGGAAGATCTTGGTCTCCTGGGTCACTTGGGGAATGTTGGCAAGAAATTCATCAGCATAGAACCAACATGGACCTTTGGAATTGGCCAGGAAAAATCTTAGACCTTGATTTTTTGTTTGGTTTAGTTTATTGTTGGCTTTTTTTTTTTTTTTTTTTTTTTTGAGACAGGGTTTCTCTGTGTAGCCTTGGCTGTCCTGGATTCACTTTGTTTTGTTTGTTTTTTGTTTTTTTTGAGACAAGGTTTCTCTGTGTAGCCTTGGCTGTCCTGGACTCCCTTTGTAGACCAGGCTGGCCTCGAACTCACAGCGACCCACCTGCCTCTGCCTCTTGAGGCTAGGATTAAAGATGTGTGCTATGATGCTCGGCTTCCATTTAGTTTTTTAGCTGGACATCTCCTGAGGCCTTTCACTGGGCTATGCCAGTACTCCATGTCTTTCTTAGTCACAGCAGTTTTTCCACACAGAGAATTTGCCAGCAGGACGTCAGGCTCTGCAGATACTACCATCTGATCCTGATAATCCATCCCAGAAGCTATAGACTCACCCTATCTGGGCTAAAGAGCTTCATCCTGCCCTCCCAATTAGCCTTGGTGCCTCAGGGCACAGATACCGCACCTAATGCTGAGCCTTGTGCTTTGCCTTGGGTCTGTTGTGGAGGTCACACATCTGTGCCAGTATTTGGCATTTGGGCAACTCATAATAAACCAGAAATTTTAAAATGGCTTCCTCCAGGAGCCGGGTGAGGATACATAGGAGATCCTGTTCTTGGGCCACCCAGCCATTCCCACTGCTCCTCTTAAGTTCTGAAAACCTCATTGAACCAAGACTATAGGGCCCTTTCTGCAGCCCAGCCTCCAGAATAGAATCCGCTGGTAACCTGTCTGTCCAAGGCAGTTCTGGTATAGACGGTGGGTGGCCAGCAGGCACCTTCCTCTCACCTTGCTGCCTGAAAGAGGGAGACATAGCCACTGGTTTCCAGTCAGGACATCTTGCCTGGCTGGGGTTAGATCAGAGCCAGCTCTTCCCTCCTGTTTTAATTGGCTTTGGGGGCTGGAGAGATGGCTCAGAGGTTAAGAGCACTGTCTGTTCTTCCAAAGGTCCTGAGTTCAATTCCCAGCAACCATCTGCAATGAGATCTGGTGCCCTCTCCTGGCCTGCAGGCACACATGCAGGCAGAATACTGTATAATAAATGAATAAATAAATAAATAAATCTTTAATTGGCTTCAGCGTATTATCTGTGTAGTTCTCTAAAGACCCATCAGAAAGCTCTGATCAACCTGAAGTACTGGGATCCTTTGATCCGTAGGTCTTCAGGACAACTCCGAATGACGAGCTACCCCTGCTCCTGGCTGGAACACGGGGACCTGGTTGGTGTGCGGATGGGTGTGAGGTGCAAGGTGTGTGAGGGATGTGGGGGTGTGGGTAGGTGTTATGGTGCAGAGCATATGGAGCGAATGGTAAATGAGTGGGCATGTGGGTGGGTGTTGGGTGCAGGGGTGTGGGGTATAGGTGCATGTGGGGTGTGGGACGTAGGGGTGTAGGGTATGGGTAGGGGAAGAGGTGTCTGGGGCTGGGCCTCCTGTGTCTGAGAGGGTTTATCAGTGAGAAGATGGTCCCTGAAGAGCAGCAGGGACCAAGAAGAGCTCTGCGGAGGATGAGGATATAGCAAGGACAACTGAGAAACACCAGCAGGCCCTGGGATAAGCCACCA
This sequence comes from Acomys russatus, assembly GCF_903995435.1. NCBI lineage: Eukaryota > Metazoa > Chordata > Mammalia > Rodentia > Muridae > Acomys > Acomys russatus. Next base: position 48,124,459 of record NC_067162.1, on the reverse strand, counting down.
AAAGGAAGAGGGCTGGCTTAGGAGGGCCTGGGCCTGAGGAGCAGGAGTTGTGGTTTTCTACCTGGGTCTTGGCTCCAAGGACATCAAAGGCTCGCCTCTCCTTCCCAGGCTCTGAGCTCCCCGAGAGCAAGGGGAAGGGAAGGAGGGAGCTCGGAGAGAAAGCGGCAGGAACCACATCTTCTATTGTTTTCATCTCAGCCACGCTGAATGCGAGGAAGAACAGGTGCCAAATTGCTTGAGCATACCTTCTTGATGTAAACCGCCAACCCAGAGCAGAGCCCTGCACCCCACTGTCACCGCTACTGCCACCACTACTTCCACCTCTACCGCTACTGCCACCCGCCACTGCCACTTGCCACTGCCACTTCCACCCCCACCACCACCCGCCACCACCACTGCCACCGCCACCCGCAGCTTCTCATGCTTGGTGTCTGGAGAGAGTCCTGGAAGCCACTAGCTCTGCTTCCCCGGCATGTCCATAGACACCGCAAGCCTTGCTCTTGCTCACACTTCCCCGGCTCTTCCCTCTGCTTCTTGTTTCTGGCCCTCTCCTCCTAGAAGCTGTGGGCGGACACCCTCTGCGGAGCGCAGGCGGTTCCCTACAGCCTGTGAGCTCTCTGTGTCTGGTTCCAACTCCAGCCCCTCCTCGGCTCACTACACTTCATGTTTCCAGCCTGTTCTGAGGGGGTTGCAGAAGTCCAAGGGCCAGGTGAAAGGGACCCCGGGGGAAGAGGGAAGAAAGCAGTAAGACAGCTGTGGGGATACTGGACTCTGAATGTGGACATCATGCCCAGACTGTTCCGCGCCATGGGGGTGTGTGAGAGGGGGGAGCTGGCAGAAGTGGGTAGCCTGCCAATAAAGTAGAGGGTCACCAGCTGTGCGACATGCCACAGTCAGGAGCCACCTCTGCAACTCTCTGAGCACGCATCCTGACAAAGGCCAACAGGGACTCATTTGGGTCATGCTGGAAGGTTCTGTTTGGTTTGGTTCCTTCTTTCTTTTTAAGTATCCTCAGTGTTTATGGGAGAAGGAAAGATGATGGAAAAGGCCGAGGGAGCGGACTGGATCTGGACTCAGTGAGAAGCAGATACAATGTATCCATAATCAAGCAGCACTCTGTTGGGGACCATCTGAGGGACAACCCCCCCACAGTTTCCCTCTGTTCCCAGATACAATGTATCCATACTCAAGCAGTATGTATCTGTTAGGGACCAGCTGATGGCACCCCCCACCCAGGGAGTTTCCCTCTCAACATGGTTCTAGTCGAAGCCACTGGCAATCGTGGTGTAAATTGCTGGGGCAAGATCCCACAGCTGCAGGCATCATCCTGGGCTTGAAAAATGGGGTGCCACGCTTTCTCAGCTCTTTGAGTGGTAATGGAACCAACTGGCTCCCAGGCTGTCCTCAGTCCAGACAGTCGAGTGACATCTCCTGCCTGAGGACCTTAAGCACATCAGTTTCCTGTAGACTGTCCGTGTCATCTGTGACCCTGTCAGTTGCTCGTGGTTGGTGGCATCTATACGGCCAGGTCTGGCCAGAGCTTCTTTCTCACCACATCCCCTATCCTAGTAGGTAGAAGGTTCTAGGCGTCCACCTCAGGGTGGAAAAGAAGTGAGGAGGAATAAGGGTCTCTTCCAGAAAAAGAGACGAATTGTTGGTATAAACAAAACACCTTCCAAGACACAGGGTTGGGTTGTGGGCTAGAAAAGCAGCATCAGGAAGCCGGGCGTGGTGGTGCACGCCTTTAATCCCAGCACTCCGGAGGCAGAGGCAGGTGGATCTCAGTGAGTCCGAGGCCACCCTGGGCTACAGAGCAAGTTCCAGGACGGCCAAGGCTACACGGAGAAACCCTGTCTCGAAAAACCAAAAACCAACCAACCAAAACAAAACAAAAGCCCCAAAACCAAACCAAAAACAAAAGCAGCATCAGGAGGAAGAAGGGTCTGTGAGGAAGATCTTCAGGGAAACCACTGTGACACTCACAGACCCTGAAGGTGGGGCTCTGCCTACTGCTGAGCCTGGCAACAGAAGACCTCATGTTTGCCTCAGCTCCGATCACTTGGGGATTACCTCAGGCCCGCCCTTGCTGTGCGGCACCCTCCTCATCTATATTCGCTGGACTGTAGAGTTTGAAGAAGCCCTGAGAGCCTGACCAGTGCCTGAAGGTGAGCAGTAATGGACAAGAGGGCTGAGGCCGGGGAATTCCTGACCATACCATCTTGAAACCATTCCTCCTAAGTTCCGGCTAAGTGCTGCCTGTCCTCATGTGCCCTGCTGCAGGGATTTGTATGGGGGTAGCGCTGCTGTTACAGGAATGGCTCCACCTCACAGGTGGCTTTGACGAATCTTGGCCCTGGGACCTCTTTCCCCTACAGGGTGGAGGCTGTGTGCACATTTACTGCCAAGCCCTCAGCCCCTGACTGGGCTCCCGACACACACAGGGGCTCAATAGTTACATGACTGAATTCATGTCAAGGTCAGCCTTATACTTGGAATTTGAGCAAGAATGCTGAGTTGCAGAAGTGTAGTCTTTACTTAAAAAAAAAAAGATTTATCTATTTTGTGTGTGCTTCATGGTGCATGTGTGAAGTTCAGAGGTCATCTTGCAGGACTTTACATCTTATGGGTTTGGGATCAAATTTAGGTTACCAGGCTTAGCAACACTTGCTCTTGCCCACTGAGCCATCTTAGAGTCCCTAGAAACGCACTTCTTAAGGGTTAAACAGGAAATGCTAAGTGGTCTGTGGGAAGCAGAGTAACTGTAACAGCACTTACAGCTGCTTCCTGGTAGCTGCTCATGCAATTTACTAATCTGAGAACACTGGGACAGAGCAAACGGTCTTCTGCAGACACACTTGGACGGCAGCCAGACAGCTCATTAGAGTTTATGAGTTCGTCATCTCTGCGTAAGTGCTCATGGAAAAGCATTGCTCAAGCCCTTCACTGTGAAGAGTCTGGGGATCCCCCTTTCGGGCCAAGATCTACTTCAAATGCAATTTGGAAAGACCCATTTGGAAAAGCTGTCTGCTCCCAGCGTGTTATTCCCAGGACATCTCTGGGTCAGAGCAAGCTTCCGGGTGAGACGGAAGCTGAGTCTCAGCTCCAGCTGTCTGGGAAACTGGCTTGGTTGGACCTGTCAGAGAGCAGAGCACCCTCTCAGCCTCCCTCTAGCCTCACGTGCACCTCAAAGGGTTTGAGTGGGCTCTGGGGCTGCGCTGTGCTTCAAAGAGTGCCAGCACCAGTCAGTGTAGCTTCTCAGGGTCAGGCCTGAAGTCCGAAGATGCCTGGCAGCCTGTGGTAGTCTTTGGTTCCTGGACACAAAGGTGTGTCATGGTGCCTCCTATGTCTGTGTTCAGGTAAACTCAGGGTCTCTGAAGGAGGTGAGGAGATAACTCACAGGTGTACTTATCAAAGCAGCAGTTATCACTATTTGGGGGATAAGGTCTTACTATATAGCCCAGGCTGGCTTTTTAAACTTGAGCTCTTCCTGCCTCAGCTTTCTTAGTGCTGGGATTACAGGCTTTTTTCATTCTGCCCAGCTTCTTTCTAGAGTCTGGATTGCTGCCACTGATTGAGTCATATGTGCCTTCTGCACTTGACGATTGGAACTCCGTTTTTTCCGGAACCAAGGCATGCTCCTCCTCAAGTAAGGGACATCGCTTCTGCCTTCCCAGGGGCAGTCTGTGCTGTTGTGTGCATCAGGGTGGCCCATGAGTCTCAGGCTGAAGCTCCGTGATGTTCCCTGCAGCAGCCAAGTAGGAAGCTGCCCAGCTCTCAAGCACTAAGCCCCTGAGAAGAGGCACAGACCTGCCTGTGTGTGTATTAGGGCAGGTGGAAAGCCAAGGTCACTCCCATCCCGTGCTCTATAGCGCCCTCTGGATCTCACTCATGGCCACTGTTTCTCTAGTCTGAAAAGACACAGAGTGGAGGTAGGGCATGGCAGCCACCCTGAAACCAGGAACTCTGGTGCCTGGGGCTGGCCTGCTGGCTTTTATGGGCCACTTTTCTGGGGACAACTGGCTTTACTGTCCTTGTTTACCACACAGACCTCTAGACTGTCCCCCAGCCTTTCTCTGTCGCATATGCCTCCACCTTCAAATTGTCCCGTGCAACACAGGGAGGGACAGCAAGGGCGGTAACTAAAGGGAATTGAATCCTGGAGCTGCCGGGAGAGGGGCCTGTGTGTTCCAAGAACAGGTCACAGGTCACAGCAGCACCGTCCCCTGGATTGCATCTTACCTTTTATCTTCTTTAAATGTCAATATACGATACAAGCTCCAGCCTCTTGCCCTTTTCTGGGAATCCCTTCCTTCTTTATCTCTCCCAGAGGGCCCACTTACATCTTGGTTTTGCCATTAGCAACATTTGAGGCTGAGCAACTTTAAGTAGCCTCTGAAGTGGTTTGAGTTAACATTGTTTTTTTGTTTCAAGATTTCATGCTTATATCCACCCCCCCCCCCCCCCCACAGTTAGGATCCAAAGCCCACACTGCAGATTGCGCATCTGAGCTCCGGCCTCAGGCCAGTGAGCTCATGTGCGTTGTTTGTCTTGGCTCCACAGCTGACCCAGGCAGGAACACAGGCTGGCCTATCAGAGAGGAAGCGAAGCCCAGTTTTGACTCTTGCCAAAGATCCGGTCAGCCAGCCTAAGGGCTCGGGCAGCTCCCTTGGGGGGACATCAAGCCACGCCTGCAGGTCCTAGTTAGCATCCCCTAGGTCTTTGCTGCTGGCTTCTGTTCTGTTCAAACACATCAGCAGCGGCAGCTGGATAGAGTTGATCTGAGCAAGGAGAGGCAGACTGAGAAGGTAACGAATTTTTTTCACACACGTCCCCTCCCCGAGCAGATGTCATAGCCATATCCCAGTTCCGGCCTGAGCCATACAGTGATCTAAAGCAACACTGATACAAGCTTGTCCCATTTGTAGGATCTGCCTTCCGAGGCAACAGGGACTCAATGTCCACATTTGATTGGTACCCCCTCTCTGCCACAGAAACCTAGGCCCTGCAAGCTCAGGTTATACCACTCAGCCTGAGAGCTCATAGTTCTGGAGCTTGTAGGATGCAGATGTTTGGGGTTTTGAGACAACTCTCAACTTCATGAACAGCTTGTAGACACTGTACTTGGGACGGGTTCTGACACCATTCACGCTGCATTTTAAAATATTAATTTATTTAAATATTTATTTATTTATGAGATAGGACCTCTCTACATAGTCCTGGCTGTTCTGGAACTCACTGTGTAGACCAGGTTGGCCTAGAACTTATAAAGGTTGGCCTACCTCTGCCTCACAGCTCCTGGGATTAAAGGAGTTTGTGCCACCACATTTGGCTTGTCTGGACACATCTTGAATCCTGTGAGCTTGTGCCAAGGCCAGCTGCCACTAACAGCCCCTTCCTGTGAAGATCTGTGCTGTGGCTTGCTCACCGGATCCGTATTTGGGGGCCTCAGGGAGGCAGCGGCAGGGCCTTCCAGGTGAGTGTTGGGTCGGAGGGAAACCAATGCTGAGCACACTCAGTGAGTGTGTAAGGGATTTGTGGGGCTTCAGGGATGAGCAGACACACACACACACACACACACGCGCGCGCGCGCGCGCACGCGTCCATCATAAGGCCCCTCACACCGTACTCTACAAGCCCCAACGGTCTTCAGTACAGTCTGAACCCTGCCTGCTCTTGCCAAGGCCTTCCATACAACATAGTGCAGATAGAAAGGCCTTAACTTTGTCCGTGGAGCTCTGGCTCTGGCTCTTTTGGGGCCCGTGTGACTGCACTTGACACGGTTGCTCTTGGGAGAATGCCATTCTCCCTTGGCCTGAAGAAGAACCCCTCCCATCCTCATTAGAGCTCCATCAGCTTTTCTTGGAAAGGTTTAAACTTGAAAGTAACTCTCCCTCAAGCCAGGACAGATCAACACCTGCCCAGTTCTTGGGTTCTGAAGATAAGCACCATGCTTTCATGGTCAGCCAGCCTTACACTTGGCTCATAAGTGTCCTCACCATGAAAGTAAACTTGTTTGCAGGTGGTAAATGTATTCTTCCCTCCTTCCTTTCGCATTTTGGTGATAAGGTCTCTCTATGTAGCCCTGGCTAGCCTCAAACTCACAGAGATCACCTGCCTCTGCCTCCCAAGGACTAGGATTAAAGGTGTGCGCTACCACATCTAGTGATGGATTCTCCTAAGAGACACTGAAACAGGCCAGTATCACCTGCTCATCACAAAGTACCACATGGCTGACGCTTCTCGGGTTGAATGGCTGAGCCTCACATCTCTTGTCTCAGGAAGGAAGGTGGGCTGGCCAGAGGCTGTGGGTCTTTATGGCTATACTGTCAGCTGTCTCTGACCTTGTGTTCCAGTCAGCCCAGCCGAGACTTGAATGCTCCTGGATAGCACGTCTTGCTGTGACTCGCTGTAGGAAGTGAGTTTGGGCTTGAGCAGGGCCAGTCTGGGTTAAGCCTGGGTAGCCATGTAGACTGACTGCTGCCCAGTTCTTTCCACTCCTCTACCCGTCTCCCTTACTCAGACACAGTGCCAATGGGGATGGGATGAGGCCAGTAGGTGGCACAGGGTGGTTCCTTCGATCAAGGCCATTTGTCTTCTCCCCGTTCCACGTGATCACAGTCCTCTCATCTCTCCTCCTCACAGAGAAGAGGCACGGAAGGCAAAAAAAAAAAAAAGAAAATCCACCAGGGTCCAGCCGTGTGGAAGCAGCAGTGTCAAACTCACAGCCAAACTCTCTTGAGCTGAACTGATGTTGTCGCTGGTACCACACGGCTCTGTGTCTTGTAGGACAGCCATCCTTAGACCGTCTCTGTAGTACTTCAGGATCTGTTGGGAGGAATTTCTTTTTATGACTGGACCCACCCACATACATGCCAGTCCGCTCCTGCCTCTCTCTGGATTGGCCATTAATGCTGGGGATGCTACTTCTGGCAGAGTGAGAGCCTGGTGGGTAATCTTATCCTCCAGGACAAGCTACAAGCCTGGCTGCCTCATGCCCTGGTCCCTCCTCCCTCCCTCAGCCTTTGAAGAATCCTGGTGGCTGCAGGAAGGCCTGGCTGTGAGACATCCCGCCCCCTCCCCGCCATGGAAAGATCCTCCTGGGAACTAAGAATATCTTGGCTAGAATCTTCCTCCTTGGAGATCTCCTTCAAAGGAGTTCTGGGTGTTCTGGCTGCAAGTGGCCTTCTTTGGGTCCAGGAGTCTACCAGATGACAAAAAGCCTCTTGAAGTGAGGGGTCTGAGGAAAGCAGAGGGCACAGGGTTGCTAAGATAGTCTAGAAACCCAAAATGGGCACCTATTGGTGACCCTTCATCTCTCCTTGCACCACTGTGACTCTAATAAAACCCCTCCTTTGCAGGCTGGATAATCCCTGCCCAGTGGGTTTTGGTTGAGTTACTGGAGGATAGAAGGGATTAATCCATTGCTCTTCTCAGAGATAAGAAAAGAATTTTAAAATACCTTTTGGAGGCTGGAGAGATGACTTTATAAGCACAAATTGCTCATCCAGAGGACTTGGTTCCTGGCACCCATTTCAGGAGGCTTACAGCTGCCTATAACTCAAGCTCCAGGGGATCTGCTCTGTTTATCCTGGAATCTGAGGGTTCATACATGTAAGTTAGCACACACACACACACACACACACACACATCTTTAGTTATTGTGAACATTTCACACGGTATAATGCGAATGCTTAGTCAGTTACCCAGTCCAACTAGTGTCACTTTGTTGTGTGTTTTCTGGCACAGAAGCACGAATCATTTGATCATCTTCATTTGGTGCCGGTCACGTTGGCCTGGGACTCACCGATGTCACTGAGAGATGGTCTAGCAAGAGCAAGCAACCTCTTCAGTGCTGGCACTTCAGTTTCTTTCTTTGTCTGTCCATATTTTTGCCTTGGTACAAATCCTGGTGGATTTCTCCAAAGAAAATCTTTGCAGGACTGAGTCCAATGTGATGCCACAAGACCCCGAGGCTGCAGTGTATTTGAACACCAGCTGGTATAAGCTGGTATGAATAACATTCATACCAACTTACTATAAAACTAAAACCATACGGCATCTCATTCACATTTTTTAAGGGCGCAAGGGAAAAGGAGAAGCTGCAGTTCAGAGGGTACAGAGTTGCAGCCAGGTAGGGTAAGATGGCTCAGCACAGCCTGAGGCCTGGAGTTAGTGGTAGGGGACTGTAGCCAGAACACTCTCAGGAGTGATTGTAGGTGGTCTGAGCACACTCGGGTAAAGGAAGGTGACTGCAAGACACGGTGGTTTGCCTGACTCCAGCAGACGCTTCACTGCACCTAAGGACAATGAAAACAAATGCATCAAGCCATCAGGCTGAAGCCCTAAGATATGTACACAAAACGGGTTTGCACTTTTTTTACTACATTTATTTATTTATTTATTTATTCCGTGTACGTGTGCACGTGCATGCACACGAGTGTGGAGCTCAGAAGACACACCTGCGGGAGCCAGCTCTCTCCTTCCGCCATGTGAGCTTAGGATTCAAGCACCTGCACCTGCTGAACCATTTTACAGGCCAGGATATTAGAAAGTTTTAAATTAAATAAGGTGACGTTATAATGAATTCAAACAGACTGTGCTGACAAAAATAAGGGACAAGATGTAATTTTAAGTAGGGAAGCGGGTTATATAATCATAAGCGCAACATGAAGCCATGTACTGAACGTTTAAAACTTCTTTTAGTGACCGGTTCTGGCTGAGCACACGCAGAGCACTTACAGTGTCAACCCACGCACCCGGATTTCAGATTACTCCTCTTTTCCCGAGATCTCCTGATCTCTGATCTTCTCTCTTCTAATTCCCCCTTGGCATACCCTAACCCGAGCCCGACCAGGAAGTGCTGACTTAGGGTCTTGATCTCCAGGTAAAGTCAAGGCAGCCTGACAAGCAGAGAAGTTTTCAAAAACAGGGGACACTGAGGTGATCTCTCCTGCTCCTAAGGCCAGGGAGGGGCAGGGCAAGGAAACATTTTAGATGCAAGGCCCAGGGCGGGGCTGGGCTGAGTCCTGGTCCTCAGAGGCAGGCCAACAGAAAGAAGCTCGGGTGCAGATGGTGGGCCAGTGTCTGCCCAGGCCCTGGCCGACTCCTCAGCCTTCTCTGGCCTCAGTTCCTTTCATTGTGGCCGAGGAGGGTCATGTTCATGTTCAGTTGCTCTCTCTAAAATGAAATGAACCGACTGTGTAAGTGCTTGTCAGTGAAACAGAGTGGGGCATGTTGTGTCGCCTCGGAGCTGAGGCCTCTCCCCTAGACCTGCCCAACCAGTCTCGGCCAAGATTCTGATTTGTTCTTTGTTGGCAGCAGGTGTCGTGACCACTGTACAAAGCAGGCCCATGTGACCTTTAGAGAGAGATGAGTCTGCTGTGGGGAGCTGGTGTGTGTGTGCGTGATGTGTTAGCTCAGGGCGTGCTGCTCAGTAAGACCCCACGCAGGACTCGGAGAAGGTCAAGCAAACCTTGGGAGCCTCTCTGGTCACCTCTCAGGAATCTCAGCCGGCGGGTCATGACATCTTTTGTATATCAGATATGATGCATATCAGATATTTATATTATAATTCATAATGGCAGCAAAACTAGAGTTATGAAGCAACAACTAAAATAATTTTGTGGTTGGGTCACCACAACATGAGGAACTGTAGGCTCAACAGCATTAGGAAGGCTGAGTATTGCTGTTCTAAAATATAGAGTGGTATCCAGCCAGGTAGAGTGACTTCCAGAGGGGGGAACAAAAAAACCAAAAACCTTTATTTCCTGGTGCTTTATTCAGTGTTTATAAAAAGAAGGGCTTGCTTTCAAAGATTCCCATAAGTCACGTCACTCACCACCATTTTAATTTCATTTTTAAAACGTGAGCAGAGACAGAATCAACAGCTTACCTACTGTGGAGTGAGGTAATGCCCTCAGCCACCCGCCTGCCTGGTTTTGGAGTGAGCAGAGTAATCAGACTCTTGGGAAGGAAGTTGTGGCCACTTCCTAGTCCTGTTCTTAGAGTCTCCAGGAAACGGGCAGCTTCCTGCTTCCTCCCGGTTCCCTTTTCTCTTAGCGTTTGTGTCCAGGTAGCTACCCATTTTGACATCCCATGTTAGATAAACATGAACCGGGATTCCGGGGTTCCTGTGGGAAAGCCCCTGAAACCTTGACCTCAGTGTCAAAAGGAGTCCTCTAGGAAAGCAAAGAGCTACAGCAAGGTCCCTGCAACAGCGCAACCAAAGCAGGGTGCTGCAGCTGACTCCACCTCAAACACCCACGGTCCTACTGTGGCTAGAGTCCGTCTGGGAACAAGGGCCACCAGGGCCAATAATTCAACCTCACTTTCTGCCTGCGGCTCCTTACAGTCCTGGAGTGTCCGCAGGGCCCTGGCTCTTGTGGACACTTTCTATCTCAGCCCCCTCAGCCAGCAAAGAACAGGACAGAAGGACTGCCGCTGACCTGAGTCATAGACTTGGGCGGACTGGGCGGGCTCCCTGCCCCACATCTGTCACTGGGGCTGGTGGAGGGGAGTTGGGGTCCTGGTAGTGATTCTGAGCCCCTTCCAGGGCAGCTTGGCTCTGTGACTCCCAGGGACCCAGGCTGTAGTGTTGGCCTGGGCTCAGCTGCAGCAGGAGGCTCCCAAGCCCAACCATCTGCAGCATGCCTTCCTGGCCCATGCTCTACTAAAGTCCTTTCTGAGGACAGGGCCTGACCTAGCTGTCATGGGACAGTGATCTGGGCCAGGTACTCACCATGCTGATGCACTCCTTGATGTCATGACCAAGGGCCCCAGAGGGCTGAACCAAGGGCCCCAGAGGGCTGAAAGCCACAGATGCTTGCTCAGCTGGGCCTCAGTCCATGAAAAAGAGGGGGAGGTGTCAGGCCCGCAGGACCCCACATCTGTCAATAGCGGAGTTATCAGTCACACCACCATCATCTCTGGGGGGCATGTCTCATTCACCTATTAGTTCTCCAGCAAATGTTTGCTGAGGGCCTACTGTGTGGTGTCTGCTTTGCCAGTAGGATCCTCGGCAAATATGGTGATGTGGTGATGTCTGAGGTGGGGCTGTGCTGACAGGCACTGTGGTGCTCTGAAGCTACACAGGAAGGCAGGTAAGGAAGCCTCTTTTGGGGCTGACACAGACCCCTGAGACAGATCTACATTCGAGGTAACAGGAGCAAACGTCTTGGGAATGTCAAGGTCTTGGTGAGGTTGAAGGACCGACAGGAAGCCGTGTGTCAAGAGGGCGAAGGGCAGAGGGCAGCCTGGAGGACCGAGCTGCTTGACAGGACTACGAAGGCACAAGGTGCGGGCTGCAGTTCAGCCTTTAACCACAGTGGGAAGTCATTGGAGGGTTTTAAACAGAAGGGCATAGCCTGATTTGCATATTAAAAAGATCGCCCAGCTGCTGGGTGAAGACTGCCTTTTAAAAGCACAAAAATAGAAGGAAGGAAGGCTAGAGCTAGGGAGGGTGTTACAGCGAGCCAGGCAGGAAATAATCACTGTTATTATCCGCATTTCTCAGAGGAGCTCACAGCAGGTAGCACCGCTGCGCTTTCATGTGCCTAGTGAAACTGTGTGAAAGCCATTTCTGCTGTCGCTTCACTGGAACCCAAAGGGGCAGCCCCTGGATGGCTGAGTCTCCTGACATTGGTCCTAGGTAAGGTAAGACTTTGTTGGGAGCAGGGAGCGTGGTTTAACCCTAGGCCTCCTGACCTAGCTCGGCTCTGTCCACTTCTTAATCCCTCAGGCAAACTTTCCCAGGTCAAGAGTAAGTGGAGTAAGGAGGCTAAACTAAATAGTCAAGGCCCAGCGTCCTGCTGTCCAGAGCCTAGGGGAACTGGGAGGAGCCAGAGTGCTCGGTCCTCCTGGAGCTATGCCTGGGTATGGAGGACACAGGAAATAAGATGCGCTGTGGCTCCCAAGAGCCTAAAATCTAGTCAGAAACAAATGGAAGGCATCAGTAAATAATTTAAGCACGTCCTGAAAACGGAAAGGCACACACACAAATAAGTAGCTTTAGGAGGAAGCCCCGTCTTTTCCATGGGACAAATGGGCCTGAATACTATTTTGAAGGCAGTGTTTTCAGTTGGACCTTGATGGTCCCCTGGGGCAGTTACTGGCCTGCTAACAAGGCCACCCGCATCATTTGATCCACACTACACTGAAGCAGCCCTTACCCAGTGCCCCACTACTGCCCAGCAAACTCCCTCCACACTTAGCGTCCCAGACAATCGCCGCTTTGTTGACCTCATGAGTTCTGTGCCTTAGGAATTTGGAAGGTCAGAGTGCGGATGGCTGGGCTCTGACTCGGCTTGCCTAAATCTCAGGTTTGAACTCCACTGGCTAGGTGCCAGTATCCGAGACCCTCTGATGGCGATGTGCCAGGCGATCTGACCGGGGAGATGCCAAAGCTGAGCTGAACCGGCTGTGATTCAGTGTGTTCCTCTGAGGTCTCTCCATGAGGCGGGGGCTCCTCCTCAGAGCATCGGGTCTTCAGGAAGTCGTGCCTTGACCAAATGAATCAGAGCTTCCACCATGAAGGCCACAGAGAAAGCAGAAGCCACTTGGCTTCCCCCCCCCCCTTTTTTTTTTATTTATTCTTGTTACATCTCAATGTTTATCCCATCCCTTGTATCCTCCCATTCCTCCCCCCCCCACTTGGCTTTTTTTGTTTGTTTGTTTTGTTTTTGTCTTTGGTTTTTTTTTTTTGAGACAGAGTCTCTGTGTTAACCTTGGCTGTCCTGGACTCACTTTGTAGACCAGGCCAGCCTCAAACTCGCAGCGATCCACCTGCCTCTGCCTCCCGAGTGCTGGGATTAAAGGCATGTGCCACCACGCCCAGCTCATTTGGCTTTTATGTTTCACCTCCCTGCCCTGTCTCTGAGGCACAGCATTGCACAGGTGCAGCCATATCAGGAGGGTTCCAGGCCCCTGCCACACACTGTAAAGAACATCCCTGCTCACAGTGAAGGGAAAACCACTCTCATGCGAAGGCCTGACGAGACCAGGGAATGAGACTTGTGCCGAATAATTTATAGCAATAAACCAAGGGCAGCAAATAGGTTGTTTGATAGGAAGTGAATCTGAGCACAGAAATGTGTTGTGGCATGATCAATAAAATGCTGATAATGTTTTAGCTCCTGAACCAGAACACGGAAGTACACGCTCTTACCTTGGTGGAGAGGAGGACCCATCTCCCCAATGCACAACATGAGCAAAGCTGTTGTGAAGACAAAGGCATGGCAGCAGTAGAGATGCCTGACCGAAGGCTGTCGGTGCAGGTGTTTTCCAGAAGGTTTCTTCTGTCAGGTTTTTTGTTTGTTTTGTTTTGTTTTGTTTTTTGGTTTTTCGAGACAGGGTTTCTCTGTGTAGCCTTGGCCGTCCTGGACTCACTTTGTAGACTCACAGAGATCCACCTGCCTCTGCCTCCCGAGTGCTGGGATTAAAGGCACACGCCACCACCACGCCTGGCTCTGCTCAGGGTTTAAAGGATGAATACTGTGAAGGTTTTACACAAATGCTGCTCTTAAATGGATCTCTTCCCGCCAAGGCAAGCCCAGGAAGCCGTATGTTCGGAAGTACTTAGGGAGAATGAATTGTTACTATGTGCTGGAGATAAAAATAGCAAGAGAGTGGTGGGGAGGGGGGGAGGAGGGGGGAGAGAGAGAACACTGAGAGGAATAAAGGAGAGTGCCTGTGTAAGGAACACCAAGGAAGGAGTGCTTCCTCTGTTTGACGCTCCTGTGGGTCCCCAAGGCTGTTGCCTTTAAGACTGACAGCAAGTTTTTGTTGGCTTCAGAGAGTGTGACAAAGAGGGGGCAAAATTCCTCTCAGAGGGAATATATGGTGTGTGTGTGTGTGTGTGTGTGTGTGTGTGTGTGTGTGTGTGTGTGTGTGTGTGTGCACCTGCCTTAGGTCTCTAGTGCTGCGATAAAATGCTGACTGAAATCAACTTGTGGAGGAAACGGGTATATTCAATTTACGTATTCCAGGTCACGGCCCACTGGGGGATGCCAAGCCCGAGCCTGGGGGTACGAACTGAAGCAGAAGCCGTGTAGAGACGCTGCTTCCTGGCTTGCTCAGTCAGCCCTCCTACATCCCCAGGACACCTGCTCACAGTGATACCACCACAGAGGCCTGAGCAGTCACCCCCTCTCCCCAGGACACCCGCCCACAGCGACACCACCACAGAGGCCTGAGCAGTCACATCCCCCCCAGGACACCTGCCCGCAGTGGTACCACCACAGAGGCCTGAGCAGTCACACTCCAATCATTAATTTGAAAAGATTGCCCTACAGACTTGCCTATCAGCAGTGTAACGGAGGCGTCTCCTCTGTTGAGGGTTCCTCTCCCAGATATGTAAAGGTTTATGTGAAGTTTACAAAAGCCAACCAATACACAAAGAAAGAACAATCCGGGTTGATTTGACCCTCTCCCATGGTTATAACTCACCCACTATGAGGTCTACCTATCTCAAGTGCAAACATGGTGTCGGTTGGTGTTATCACAGCAGTGTAACCACCAGCAGAGTCTGAATTAGATGCCTGGGACAAACTAGCCACCTACACCATCCAAGGCAGGAAGTCCTGGCCTCAGCAAGGTTCCCTGATTCAACAAATGAAAAGAGAATGCTTGAGGAAGACACTCAAAGTCAGCCTACAGCTTCCACATGTAGGTGTACATGTGCGTCTCCCCCAAAATGTACACACGAACGTGCACGTACACATGAGTGGAGTGCTCTTCTGGTGTTGGGAGTCCGGCCGCCTGAGTATCAGGAGTCCATGTGCATACCTTTAGCATAGAGCGACCAGGACACAGTTTTCCCTACCGAGGCCAATGCAAACCGGGGCAGCTCAGTTGCTCCCCCAGCTAGGATATGTGCTCTGTCCATCTGCCTCGCTGAGGAGACAGGAAGTTGTGCCTGTTCTAAGAATGCCTCTTCGCCTTCCCGGGTGTTCCTCACAGTTGCCATGAAGAAATTGAGCAACGCAGTTCCCACAGTGCTTGTAGGGTCTAAATTCCTTGAACTGTGTCCTGTGTCATGTCTTCTCAGCAGGCCTGCCCAGGGCATGCTTCTGGAAGGCACTCTCTCCTCTTGCTTCTGTCAGCACGGTTGGTGTCGCTTCCTGCCGTGTGTCCTGTAAACCTCAGGGTCTGGGCCAAGTACGGAGACGAGGCAGACCAGGCGGCCACGGAGCGGGGTGAGACACAAGCGGCCAGCTTTCTTTTCTCCCTACACTGGGAAAGTTTAGGAAGCCCCTGCAGGCTTCCTCACCAGCCTGTGTGTGGCCCCTGTCTCTTTGTGGAATTGGCTTCACCGAAGCTCTCTCTCTCTCTCTGTCCTCCTACTCCCTGCTCTGGGGTCCAAGCCTTGGGGTGGCAGCAAGGAGTAGTCTTGGGCTAAAATGGAGGAGCCTGTCAGAAACAGCTGTGCAGTGATGTACAGGTCCATGGAGTATTTTACGATGTCAGTGAACTGATCCACGCATGCTCAAGCACACGCATGGGGGTGGGGAGGGGTGGGATTAAAGGGAGAAGAAGGAGAGGGAAGGAACACCAAATCCTGGGTCACTCGCTGTCAGCTGTACCCCTGGCAGGAGCCCACCCACAATGTCTCCTTATTCCTTCTCTCATCCCACAGACGATCTGGAAAGTGTAGGTCTCACTGGACAGGTTCCTCCTGTCTGAGAGCCTCCACCGGCCAACTCCTTGCCAGAGTCAAGAGGCCCTGCCTGGTTCTCCCACACCCAACCTTGCCAGATCCCACCACGGGATCTGTCCACATGTTCTGTCCATAGATCTGGTAGGAACCTCAGAAGGTAGTGACGCCATCAAGGTCTGTAAAGAGGTGTCTGTAAAGTTGGTGTGTCTGTCCCAATGTACCTGGGTTCCTGACAAGCAGGGATCAGGACGCAGACACACTCAGGCCCACCTTGTCAGAAGACGGCAATGGCAGCATCTGCAAGGCCAGGGGAGGGGACTCAGGAGGTGCCAGTCTTACGACGGGTCTCCCTGACTTCAGCTTCCACAGCATGAGGCACAAACCTCATCTGTGGCTTTAGATGAGGTTAAAGCTGGACCCTGGAGCTGAGAGCAACCCCCTCCTCAGAGCCTTCCTGTGCTTACCCTGCCCACCCAAGGCCCAGATACCTCAGGCCAGATGGCTAAGGTCAATCTGCCTCTCGTAAGACTTCTCTAACGAACTCTGGGTTGGGCCTAGGAGTTCTTCTATGGATAGTCACGTGTCTGGTGGGTGGTGCTGTCCAGAAAGACAGCGCTCATGTGTGGCCCTGTGTCTGCATCCTGCCTAGCATTGGTGCCCATAGAGAGCCAAAGTGTCTCGTGGCACTGTGTCCAGGACATTGGAACAGACACGGTTCTGGTGGGTAAGTGCTGAGTTCCTGGTCCTTGTACACTGAGCCTGAGGCTCTCTCCACCCCAGCTCAGGGACAGAGGCCTGTATCTGGCCATTGGGAGGACAGAATTTCTTCCTTTCTCCTCTCCGGCCTTTGAAGTGTTTCGCAGTGGCTGTACCTGTGACCCTGAGGGAACCAGAGAGGCCAGATTTCATCTCACCTGTCATAACTGCATAACACCTGTACCTTGATGTCCTTGATGTCCACCTGCCACGCCTAGATCTTGGAGCCCAGTGGTTCACAACAGAAGTCAGGTTTGCCTGTCCCCAGAACCCAGACTTCTCCCTACTACTTCTGGCCAGTCTAGCTTTGCTCCATAAACATGGCTAAAAACAGAAAATTTAAAACAGTTATTTGAACTGAAAACATATTTCATCATTTAATATTATTTATTTTTGCAAAAGCTAATCTTAAAAGGAATGATCTTTCCAGAATATCTGTATCAACCAGTGTATGCTGCTGGGCACCCAGGATATGGGTGTCTTCCAGAGCAGGAGTGGACCTAAAATCTGCCCTACAGGTTGTCCAATGGAGCCAGGACAGGGTCATTCCTGCCCAGGTGATATCTGTAGTCTTGTGAGCCCAGGGATCAGAGCACAGCTTGCTGGGGAGGTGGCGGAGGAGTCGATATCAGGGGTAAGGGGTGGGGTAGGGGGTGGAGTGTGGAGTTCAGGACTTAGAAAATGAAGAAGTTGCCTCTGTAGGTTGCTGGGAGTCACTGCCTGCCTTTAGGTAGAGAGCAACCTAGGAACATTGATTTGCAAGGCTCTCCCAGCCCCATGCGGGAGCTTTGACTGAAATAAAAACAAGGTCATCGGTGCCAAAGTTCCACGTCACCAAACAGAACATGAGCTGTGGTCAGACCTTCCAAGAAAACAGGAGAAGTGAGAAGCGGCAGCCAAGTTTCACATGGAGGCCAGTTCCAGCTGGCGAGATGCTCAAGTGCCCTCCTCCTGATACCGCGCGCCCTCCTCCTTATGCCCCGCACGCCCTCCTCCTGATACCGTGCGCCCCTCCTCCTGATGCCCCGCGTGCCCTCCTCCTGATACCGCGTGCGCCCTCCTCCTTATGCCCGCGCACCCTCCTCCTGATACCGTGCGCCCCTCCTCCTTATGCCCCGCGTGCCCTCCTCCTGATACCGCGTGCGCCCTCCTCCTTATGCCCCGCACGCCCTCCTCCTGATGCCCCGCGTGCCCTCCTCCTGATACCGTGCGCCCCTCCTCCTGATGCCCCGCGTGCCCTCCTCCTGATACCGCGTGCGCCCTCCTCCTTATGCCCCGCACGCCCTCCTCCTGATGCCCCGCGTGCCCTCCTCCTGATACCGCGCGCCCTCCTCCTTATGCCCCGCACGCCCTCCTCCTGATACCGTGCGCCCCTCCTCCTTATGCCCCGCGTGCCCTCCTCCTGATACCGCGTGCGCCCTCCTCCTTATGCCCCGCACGCCCTCCTCCTGATGCCCCGCGTGCCCTCCTCCTGATACCGCGTGCGCCCTCCTCCTTATGCCCGCGCACCCTCCTCCTGATGCCGCACCGCAGAGGAGAGAACCTGAAGTAACCTGACGCTAACTGCTCTGCTTTCTTCTGTCGTTCAGCCTCCTGGTCTGCACCTCAGAGGGAATGTGCATTTGAAATGACCGCTCAGCTTTTTTTTGCTGTTGTTGTTCATTGTCTTACTTTTTGTTCCTCGGCTCTGTTCTTGCTGGGGCTTGATGGCGCATGCCTGTAACCTCAGCCCTCGGGAGATGGAAGCTGCCGGAGGATCAAGAGTTCAAAGTCTTCCTTGGTTACAGAGCAAGTTCCAAGCCATCCTGAACTATGTGAGAACCTGTATTAAAAATTCCAAGTATTAGTCTATTAACTTAAAAACAAAAGCCTGGTGTCCTCCGTTCAGCCATCAGAGGCTCCTCCTCTGCGCCGTGGGTCTTATTCTACCCTTAAACCCAGCCAGTCTACCCTTCAGTGGAAATTTTGGTTCCAACAATGGCCAGTTGTTGCCTAGGCCTAACCCTAATGCTTTTAACTCAACCCCCCCCCCCCCCCCCCGCACTCGGCCTTTGTCCTTCATCCTCCGCTCGGTGCTGCAGTCTAGTGAGTCAGAGGCCTCCTTTGCAGCTGCCCTCTCTGCTGCTGCTGCCGCTGCCGGTGCCCAGCCCACAAGCAAAGCCGGCAAGTACATAGCTGCCAACAAACCTCACTGCAGAGAAGGGCTGTGAAGGAGAAAGCATGAAAAAGCATGTTTGGAGGCAAAGACTATCATTCAAGGCAGTAACAGTACGCAGGTGGGGCCGGGCGGTGGTAGCGCACGTTTTTTTAATCCCAGCACTCGGGAGGCAGAGGCAGGCGGATCGCTGTGAGTTCGAGGCCAGCTTGGTCTAAAAAAGCGAGTCCAGGACAGCCAAGGCTACACAAGAAACCTTGTGTCAAAAAACAAAGCAACTCCCCCAAACCCTAAAAAGAACAAAAAAAAACGAACATGCAGGAGGACAAGAAAATCAGGAGTTCCTATGCTTGTAGACACACCCTCCCACAGGCCACACCCTCCCACAGGCCACACCCCACAGGCCACATCCTCCCACAGGCCACACCCCCACTGGCCACACCCTCCCATAAGCCTCACCTCTCACAGGACATACCAGGGGTGCTGAGCTAAGGTGTTCAGCAGGCCTCATTCGGCACATTTTCATCCGAGACCATTGGACTAAATCGACCATCTCAGGTTTTGTGAAGTCCGAGTGACGACAGGTTTCACCCTCTTCGGAGAATCTGAATTTCAGTCTCGACCTGAGACTGCTGTGGGCCTGCGGAACAGAGTCTCGCTGTGTAGCCCTGGCTGGCCTGGAACTTGCTGTATTGAACAGACTGGCTTCAAACTCAGAAAGATCTCTGCAGTGCTGAGATTAAATGCATCCATCACAGCCAGTCTTTAAAGAATACTTTTTTATTTTTCATAATGTTGAAATTATTATAAACTATGCATTTAAAAAACAACTACAAGCCGGGCGTGGTGGCGCACACCTTTAATCCCAGCACTCAGGAGGCAGAGGCAGGCAGATCGCTGTGAGTTCGAGGCCAGCCTGGTTTACAAAGTGAGTCCAGGACAGCCAAGGCTACACAGAGAAACCTTGTCTCGAAAAACAACACCAAAAACAAAACAAACAAAAAAGTATAAAATGTATTTATTTAATGACTTACTTCTAAAGTAGGGTGGATATGAGTTATTTGCTAGGAAGACTGGCTTTACCACATCTGAAACAGCTACAAATTCACTGTTTGCTTCTGAACACTGAGGAGGGTGAATATCTTGGGAGTTTACAGTGATGGTGCTACAGCTGTGTGTGTGTGTGTGTGTGTGTGTGAGACTGGGGGAGCTCACTGTGATGCTACAGCTGTGTGTGTGTGTGTGTGTGTGTGTGTGTGTGTGTGTGTGTGACTGGGGGAGCTCACTGTGATGCTACAGCTGTGTGTGTGTGTGTGTGTGTGTGTGTGTGTGTGTGTGTGACTGGGGGAGCTCACTGTGATGCTACAGGTGTGTGTGTGTGTGTGTGTGTGTGTGTGTGTGAGACTGGGGGAGCTCACTGTGATGCTACAGCTGTGTGTGTGTGTGTGTGTGTGTGTGTGTGTGTGAGACTGGGGGAGCTCACTGTGATGCTACAGCTGTGTGTGTGTGTGTGTGTGTGTGTGTGTGTGTGTGAGACTGGGGGAGCTCACTGTGATGCTACAGCTGTGTGTGTGTGTGTGTGTGTGTGTGTATTATGATTGGAGGCTAAACTGCTGTCTTTCCTCCTCACTCTCCACCTTTCTTTGTTTTTGGACACACACACACACACACACACACACACACACACACACACAGCCCCTGGTCTGGCTTTCTGGCTTTCTTTGGGACAAGGCCTCTTGGAACATGAAGGTCTTCTTCAGTTAGGCTGGCTGGCCAGTGCGCTTAAGGAATCCTCCTGCCTCTGTCCTGGCAATAGGATTAAAGCATGTGCCTCCACACCTGGCTTTCAAACGTGGTTTCTAAGGGCCTGATTCAGGTCTCCAGGCTTCCACGAGCATATCGACTGAGCCATCTCCTCAATCCACACACTCAGTTTTCATGAATGGCATGTGTGGCCATATGATATCCTTTGAATGGCACTCGGGGAATCCCGGGGCTGTAGGATGGCCATTCGCTGTCCCCTTTTCTTTCTGTCACAGTTCATGTCACATTTTGTACACATGCTAATTTTACCCGTTACATATCCCTCCCAGATTCCCATGTGAATAAGCCGTGTCTTCACAGCTTAAAAAAAAAAAAAGGCCGGGCGTGGTGGCGCACGCCTTTAATCCCAGCACTCGGGAGGTGGAGGCAGGCGGATCTCTGTGAGTTCGAGGTCAGCCTGGTCTACAAAGTGAGTCCAGGACAGCCAAGGCTACACAGAGAAACCCTGTCTCCAAAAACCAAAAAAAAAAAAAAAAAAAAAAAGGACACTAGAATAATTGCTATTTTTACATATCACCATCAAGCAATTATTAAATGAAATTAAAAGCAATTTCTATTTTAGTTTTTTTAATTACTGTTTTGTGTGCAGTGTGTGGAGTTCAGAGGACAACTTTCAGGCATCAGATCTCTCCTTCCAGAGCTCCCAGGATTGACCCCTGGTTGTCAGACTTGCATGGCAAGCACTTATATTTGCTGAGCTATCTTGCTGGCCCTAAAGCGATTTTATTTAGCTCAAACAGTTGAGGATAAATTGAACAAAAGATGTGTTAAAAAAAAAAATCTACAAGGAATCTATAAAACATTCCCGAGATAACTGAAAAATTAAATAAATGGAAGAAATCGCTATATGTTTATGAGTCAGTTCCTACTTTCTCCAAAGTGATCTGGACAGATTTAGTGGACTACTAATCAATATTCCACTAGGGGTTCTTGTAGAAACCGGCATGGCTAGTCTATAATTTATACAGAAATGTGAAAGGACAAGAATTGCTAAGACAAATGTAAAGACAAACTAGAGTGCCTTCACTAGGAGACACCAAGGCTTGCAAAGCAGCCGTAATTACACAGTGTGGTACCACAGCAAGAATATGTGGATGAAAAAAAATTTTTAAAAAAAAGATACATAATGCTGAGTCTATTGGGTATCCAGAAGAAAATAAAATTATAAATAATAAAACCAATGATTTTCAGGTATTATTTTTAATTATTATTTTATTTATGTGTATAGCGTGTGTGTGTCTGTGTGTCTGTGTGTGATGTATATGTGAGTGCTTACAGAAGCCAGAAAAAAATGCAGCACCCTGGAGCTGGAATCACAGGTAACTGTGAGCTGCCTGGCATGGGTGTGAGGAACCAAACTTGGATCCTCTGCCGGAGCAGTATGTGTTCCTAGCCACTTAAGCAATCTCCCCGGCCTCATAGAAACTGTTTTTCTGAGAGGGCTGTGAGGCTATCCCTGAACTCCC
The DNA here is from genome assembly GCF_903995435.1 of Acomys russatus. Classification (NCBI taxonomy): domain Eukaryota; kingdom Metazoa; phylum Chordata; class Mammalia; order Rodentia; family Muridae; genus Acomys; species Acomys russatus. The sequence goes on along the minus strand of NC_067162.1, from coordinate 48,102,606 downwards.
AGGCTGCAAATATCTTCTTGCCTCAGTCTTCTGTGATGGGGCTAGGAGCTGGGACCACAGGTGCTCCATCACTCCTAGCACACGCAAAAAGTCTAGGCCTTAGTTACTCACGGGAGGCAGTCGGTGGAGATGCAGACGCACAGGACATACGGCTGAAGAACACTCCGTGTGGCTGAGGGCAGCCCAGCAGACCGATACATGGGACAGCATTAAAATTTATTGTTTCTATTCACCAAAACCCACCACTGGAAGAATGAAAAGATATCTGTCACAGTAAGAGAGGACACAAAGAACTCCCACAGACAGATATCAAAAGGACAGACAGCCTATGGCAGCCACGCGAGAGATCTGAGCGAGCACTTCAGGAAGCAGCTGCTTATACGGCTAATGAACAGCCATTATGGAAATTCTAATCAGGGCTAAGGAAAGAGAGTGAGAGCCAGCAAGGTGGCAGTATCAGGACTCACCCCGCTACTGCTAGGGTATTAGGGTGTCTGTGTGTCAGCCCCTCTGGACGGCCAAGAGCCTGGCCCACTCATACCCACAATTTTGTTCCCAGATCTGTCTGCTCTTCTGCATGGTCCCAAGAAACGGCTTCCTGTTAACATTTTGGTAGTAGCTCAAATCCAGGCAACACTTGAGCGATCCTCTGTGGCAGAACAGACAGATGAACTGTGCTGGGTTCACTCAGTGGGGACCCTAAGTAGCTGTAAACATGCTGGGACACACAGACACAGATGAGCAGAGCATACCAGCGACTCGAGGGTGTGCTCATGTAGGCGAGCCCTGCTCGTGGCTGTGGAACTGAGGCTGAAAATGCCCTCTGAGGAAGAAGAGGCCCTAGGCAGGATGTGGGAGGCCAAGGCAGGCTTTCTGTGACCATCTGCATGGTGACCTGAACTATGGCCTCACTGTGGATCTACCCATAGTCACTCACTTGCTGTGGAGACTGCTGCTTTGTGCTAGCCATGTGTTGACACTGATAAAGGTTACTATCATTTAAAAAGGGAGATGGGGAGATAGGTCCATGTAAAAACTTGCTTTGCAAACCTGGCAACCTGAATATGATCCTTGGATCCTCATAGTGGAAGGAGAGGTTCTATTTTGGAAGGTTGTCTTCTGACCAGCCCATAGATGCTATCTCAAGGAACACGCCCACATGCACACATCATATACACACAATAGAAAATTAAAAATTGTAGCCAGGCGTGGTGGCGCACACCTTTAATCCCAGTACTCAGGAGGCAGAGGCAGGTAGATCGCTGTGAGTTCAAGGCCAGCCTGGTCTACAAAGTGAGTCCAGGACAGCCAAGGCTACACAGAGAAACCCTGTCTCGAAAAACAATAAACAAAGAAACAAACAAAAATTAAAACATATATTAGAGAGGTGAAGGCTGGGTTGGGACCGCCGCAGCATGTCGGTGCAGGGTTGGGGCTGGGATCATCATTTGTTTCACATCTCAGCTTTGGCAGAGCACAGTGTGGCACTGTTTACAGCTCGTTCACACAACACACCTCATGCGGTTCTGCCTCCAGGGACCTAAAAACCCCTTTCACCTAACTCCGGTGTAGATGTCTCCCTGGCTCTGTCTTTTCTGGCCCCCACCTGCCCTCCTTGACCTCGCAGGGCTCCGTCTTCAGGGTCCCTACATTACCAGAGAAGAAAGGAAAACAAACAGTGCACTTGTTTACAACAGTCTTTCAGAGGTTGGGAGCTCTGAAACGGATATCTTTATCCTGGAAATCTAAATATCTAAACCCAGAGGTTCTTTAGAAGTGGGAGAACTTAATATACATGCAAGCAAACACACACACACACACACACACACACACACGCACGCAAAACAAACAAGAACAACTAAAACCTTGCATGCACACACAATCTTCTGAGACAGATTCAATCATGTGTTTTAAATGTTCACATTTAACAAGTTCTTCATATCAACCCCCTCTAACATACTCCACACACGTAAAACACAACAGCAGCATGAATACTTTAGTTAAAAACACAACTGAATGCCTAAATGTGTAGGCCCTGGTCAGCCCAGTAATGTTTCTTTCTCTCCTCTGCTCTGTCAGGGCCTCAGCAGCCATATGAAGGGCATTTTTTTCAGGGCTGTGGTTCCCTGTAGCTTGTCTGTTCCTTCTCTCTCTCTCTCTCTCTCTCATCTCTCTCTCTCTCTCTCTCTCTCTCTCTTTCTTTTTTTTTTTTTTTTTTTGGACAAACTTTTTGGGCAGGCCTGACCATGGAGGACAACGACAGCACAGCAGGCTCTAGAGGTGCTGGTGTGTGCTCTCTAGATGGCCTGGCAGAGGCAGAGGGCCAGAATGGAGCCCTGAGTGAGAGTCCTTCCTCATCCTTGCCTCCCCTCAGGGTCCAGACAGCAGCTTGGCCTCTACAGGCCCTTGCCCCAGGCAGCTGCTGGACGGTGCTGCCCTGGCTCATCTTTCCTTTCCATGGCGGGCACTTGAGGGGCTCCGTGAGAGCCTGGGGGCCTGACCGCCCTGCCCTGTGGAGATTGGATGGAGGTGTGCTTGCCCTCTCAGAGCTCAGCTCCCATGAGGAAAACCTGGAAAGGGCAGACCCACATTCCTTTTAGGTGAGATAGCAAGTTCCACATGGTGAAAACAGTCTGAAATGAAATGTGTTAGAATGCTTTGGAAATGACGATGCTTGGAGGAATGCGGGGACGAGAGGAGATAATGTCTGCTCCAGGTACTGTCTGGGACAGTTTAAACACAGGAGACAAAAGTCTGTCTGCAGGCCGGTGGAGAGTGCCCCCTTCCGTGCCTCCCTCGGCCGATCGATAATGAATGATCGTGCTCGCCTCCTGGGCTGGCCAGGCCTGACCCCTACTTTGACCTGGACCTGCTCCAGCCGGACATCATTCCTGGCAGCTGTTGCCTAGTCATGCTCCCCTGCTGCTTAGCCTCATGGGTGGGTGGGAGCGCAACATGACCTCTGCTTACCTCTAAACAAGACCCACACAGGGGGAGGAGAGAACCGACTTCTCCAAGTAGTCTTCTGACTCCATATCTATACCTTGGTATACACACACACACACACACACACACACACACACACACACACACACAGCATGCACACACACACAGCATGCCTGCACATGCACACATACACACACACAGCATGGACACACACATACAGCATGGACATACATTCAGACAGCATGGACATACACTGCATGCACACACACACAGCATGGACACATAAGGTATGCACACATATAGCAAGGACACACACACATAGCATGCACACACAGCATGCATATACACACAGTATGGACATACACACAGAATGCACACACACAGCACACACACACAGCATGCGTATACACACACAGCATGCATATACACACAGTATGGACATACACACAGAATGCACACACACAGCACACACACACATACAGCATGGACACATACACAACATGCATATATACACACACAGCATGGACACACACAGCATGCACATACACAGCATGCATACACACACACACACACAACATGGACACACACAGCCTGCATGCACACAAACAAGTAATAAATGTAAGGAGATAATTTTCAGATGCCTTTGAATTCTTCATCTAGGCATCCAAGAACATTTTTCTTTTGTTCCCACCAGTAGTAGAAACAGGAGATTGGACCCTGGATAATCTCTGATAAAGATGGAGTAGAGACGCACACAGAACCAGGAATCAGTCACAGACTGAGTGACGTTCTTCCAGGGATTTTCATCTGCTGAAGGGGAGAATGCTTTCTCCCGATGCGTGGCTAGTCTCCTTCTACATGCACTCCACCCTCCAGGGTTTGCTGAGCATCTTAAGGGCAGGCTTTTTAGGACTGAAGCTAAGGCTCAGATGAGGAGCTTGCGAACAAACGTGATGGCCTGAGGTCAATCCCCAGACCCATGTCACGGAAGGGGAGACTCCATATTCTCTGAAGTTGTTCTCTGACCTCCACATGTGCAACGATGTGCACATCTACCTGCACACACACACACACACACACACACACACACACACACACACACACTGCTAAATAAATTTACAACTTACAAAAATATAGGCTTTCTCTGCAAATGTGAAACAGAATTGAGACTCTGCAGGGAGTGAAGATTTGCTGCTGTACCCTCAAATTTGTTCAGTTTTTCCTAAAATCGTCTCAGACCAATATTCTCTTCCCATGGCCTAGGGACTTAGGCAACTTTCTTGCTCCCTAACTCTGTCCTTTACCCATAGCCCTCCTGTGAGCAGCACAGGTGCGGCCTGTGTCCTGGCTTTCCTGATGAGGAGACTCAGTGCTGCATGGAGAGAAAGTGTGTGGGGCCACAGACGAATGAAAGATGGCAACACAAGGTGATTGCGATGGTCTGTCACCAGTGTCCCCTGAGTTCCCTGTCCATAGAGTCCCTCATATGCTGGTGTCCTCCCCTCCCCCCACCCCCGTGTCCTCGGGGAGCTGCTGTAATCCCCACCATCAGAGCCAGAGAAAGGTAAATAATAAAAACCCATACTGTCAATGCATACAGCACAGTAGGACCCACAGAGAGTGACACAGGGAGGGAGTATGTGATGGCATTCCATGAGCCTGTCATGTCCCAGAGAGGCTAAATGCTCCTCAGAGAAAAGTTTCGCCCTTTTCTGTATCCCCAAACTGAGAGAAACGGCCTTTGTTAGAGAAGAAACTACCTTCAACAGTGCTTAACTGCGGCCTGAGGGTTACCACAGGGCTGACAGTCTCCATGGCTTAGCAATGCTACTGTGAAAGGATCGCAGCGCAGCATGCTGCTGACCCTGGTGGAGATGCAGCTGTGAGCGAGCCTGCCTCGCTGCTCCTACGCTGGGCACCTTCCCTTGACAGTGAGAGCAGACAGCTGCCACTGCTTTGTGCAATGTCACTCTTTCCATTGTGAGCACGAACTGCAGCATATAAAAAACGGGTTTACTGGAAGCAGGTTGCCAGGGTCATGCCAGCGGCACACTCAGACCTCGTCCCACGCTTCGCCTCCTGGTGTACCCAGAGGCCTGGCCAGTGGCCTACCTGCCTTGTCCAGGTGTGTGAGTCACAGCAGGGTAGTCATGTGATGATGGGTATCTCAGGAATTCTCCCTGTTGTTGAGTGACATAAGACTGTAATTGACACCTGAGTGTCACAGGACCAAATTCGTAAGCAGGGGAGAGCATGTGACATTGGGAAGACAATCCATGAGGACAGGGACCACTGAGCCCCGTTCTGACTCCTGCCCTATGAGGTCATATACCCCTTATTCTCCACTGCCAGCTCTTGTGTGAGAGACTTGGGAACTGGGACTAAGCTGCATTGACTAGGGAAATGTCACTCGTGACAAGGCAGAGATTTTTTTTTCCTTCAGAAAGTTTTAGGCGAGTTACTTGACCTCCCCTTCCCGCCCCCACCGTCACCATAAAAACTGTTAAAGTTCTAGATTAAACACACAGAATGTCTCCTTCACAAAAGCAAAGAAACAGCACGGCCGTTGGGACTTCAGGGAGAGCTGGCCTGGCTGCCAAGACCTCTGGCAGGCAAGGCACTCCAGGGACCAGGGCCAGAAGTCAAGGTCTGCACTGACCCAAGCAGGGGCACGAGGGACATCTTGCAGCTAGCTGAGTGTGACTCCAGCCCTTATGAAGCGGTGTCTGGCCACTGGTTCACCCATAAAAACACATCCCCGTGGCCTGCGGAACACAGGAAAGCCAGAAGTGGAGGTGTCCTGAGTTGCCCAAGCAGGTGAGGTCTGGCGTCTAGGGAAGCACCCCCAAATGACTTTGTGGGCTTTGTGGATCAATGTTACTTCGGTACAGACTGTGAATGATGGACACCCATGTGAAAGAGTGAAAATAACCAATCAAGTAAGGCCACACACACACACACACACACACACACACACACACACACACACACACACACACAGAGCGACCATAGAGACAGCCAGAGCTACTATGCCTAGTTAAATATTGGAGTTGACAAAGATGGTCCAACAATGATTCTCGCTATGTGTGAAGAGATAAAGCAGGCTGGGAAGCAGCTTTTGGCACTAGAATCTACAAAAAGAGATTCAACATAACTTTAAAAGGAGTGACTAGGATTCCTGCAGGTAAAAGTCTCAGGTCTAAAAAGCTAAAGTCCCTTTGGACACAGAAGATCTATCACCAGGTACAAGGGACTATTGTCCACCATACAACTTTTTTTTTTACCTCAAATGCTTTTCTAAGCCCCGCTTGTGGGCCTGTGGAAGGCGAAAGCCATTCCTGTGCAGGACGCAGGGCCCAGTGTCCATAGCTAGAGCCATGGTCTGCCTTATGTCGGAGCTCTCTCCATCCTAGAGTGGACTCTGCGGCATAGGGCAATGGTACCAGCTGGGGCTGCATTGCAATTATCTTAGCTCAGTAACTGGGCAGGGATTCCAGAGTATAGCTCTTGCACAGACTCAGGAGTGTCGGGTGGTTTGTTTCTCAGCATGAGGCCACCTCCCCGTGGGTGCCTCCGCAGATCTGAATGTCCGGTAGCACTGAGGTGAGTCCTCTCAGCCCTACGGAATCCCTGCACTTCACAGACTATCACTCAGAGCTCCCCCGAGCCAAGGGTCATTCAGAATGATGCCTTTGGTGACCTGAGAACTGCCTGTGTAATTCCAGTTCTGCAAGATCCAGTGTCTTCTTGAGACTCCAGCAGGTATTAGGTATGAATATAGCACACACACACACACACACACACACACACACACACACACACACACATATATACATAGGCACTCACACATACACATAAAACAAAAATAATACATATTTAAAATATAAAATAAACATATTCTAAAAAGCTGCATACATTAGCTCCTCCCACAGTCTGTCAGGCAGTTCTGATGGGTGTGGTCCTTTGCCCCCTAATCTCATTTACCCTTTGTGAAGGCAGAAGTTATAGTCCAATTGCATTATCATTCACAGGACTGGCCCAATGTCTCGCATCAAGTGGTTCCACAAAACATCACAGAAATCCACAAAGGAAGAGAATTCTACATTTAAGAGAGCGTGCTCACTGGAGCCTTTCTAGATCCATGAATGTGCTAGGTAGACAGCACACTGGTCCTTCAGCACTGGGTGGAGTATGCCCTCCCTGCCCACTGATGCCTGCTGGAATGGTTTTAGCTCTGGCTGTGGTAAAGTTGGCTTTTTCTGTCCTGCAGATACTTCCTCTGCCCTCTGTGCCGCAACATTGCAATGCTGCATTCCTCTGCTTAGAAGGCCCCCTGAGCTTCAGAAATAAAAGGGGGTTCAAAACCAAGGAAAGAGCTAGAACCTTATCAGAGAAAGGTCATCTTTGTTTTCTTGTGGCTAGCCTGAGGCCGCTGTCCCAGAGGACACTGGCCTTGGGAAGCAGGCTAGTAGAGTGTCTTCACTCAGGACAGCAAACCTCTGAGGACCAAAAGGTAAATGGCCAACAATCCTCTCCATGGTGGTTCTGTGGATGCTGAGTGGAAAGGGTCCAGAGAATTCCGGAGCATCCTGTCTGCAGGGTGTGAGGGAATGAGGCACGACTCCTCTATGGCCACACCATGCCCGGGAGCATCCTGCAAGGAGCACGTGTGAAGCGAGCACCACTGTGACTCCAGTTCCACTACAAGAACACAGGCCTGGAGAAGTAGTTTATTATGGGTTGGCTGTGTTCTCCACAGCACACGTGTTGGTATATATAACCCCAGGGTTTAGGATGGAACAAAACTTAGAGGTTGGGTCCTCAAAGGTAACTGAATTATAAAGCACATTGATTCGCTATGTCAGGTGTTCTGACAGGTCAAAGGGATGAAGACAGTTACATCAGAAAGGTAATCTGGTGTCACGGGGAAAAGCTGGCATCTGCTTGCCAAAGTGTCTTCTGTGTGGCTGTAACAGGAACCCTGAGGCTTGGTCATTCATAAAGACAGAATGTGTTGCCTTTGGTCCACGAGGCAAAGGCGCTGACAAATCAGTGTGTGCTGAAGGCCGGTTCCGGCTACTGATGAACCTCTTCACTGGTTAGAGGAGGGAACAGCTCTCTGGGGTCTCTTAGAAGGACACCAATTCATGTAACCTCATCACACCAGGGTCCCACGTCCTGACACTATTACATAGGAGTAGGATTTCTGAATGTGAGTTTTGGCAAGACATGGGTGTCGCTGCCCACTGATAGGAAACCACCCAGAAGTCCAGAAACCAGATCCAACCGCCTTAGGCTGGGCACAGGGAGAACCCTCCCAGCCTCCTCCAGTCTCAGGTCTCCGGTCCTCATCTGTGGCTTCTGTGGCTGGGGATGCCCCAGGGACCTCCTGCAGACTGCTCTCCGTCCTCCATAGTCCAGGTATCCCATTCCTGAGAAAAAGCCTCAGGAGCTGAGAGACTCAGAAGAGATGTAACCACGGACACCTCGAGGGGTCCCTTCCACCTTGTCTGCATGTGAGATGCTCCCTTCTCAGCCTTAGCCTAGTTTCATCCTGCCCACGGAGACAAACAGTTTGATTTGATGAAAACCGCACCCCCTTCACTCCCTGACTGCTCTCACTGACTAGAGGAGACACAGGCTCTTGGTCCCCTGTGCTCCAAGCACAGTCTTGATGGAGAGCCCTTCAGCCTGGAGGAACCTGGTGTGGCCTCCCGGTGGGTGCCAGTCAGGCTGCCGGGGAGCATCTCATTCTCATATTTTGTTGGCAATAAGTGACTTCTACCCTTAACTCTAGCAGCATCATAAAATCATGCTTGTACGTGAAAACAATCCAGGCACGCAGTGGACTGGTGATGGGGAATCTTACAGTCCAACGAGCGCTGCCCAAGGTGTGTCTCTGCTCCATCACAGGGACTCTAAGACACCGAGGAAGAGCCCCGGTCCTCTGAGCGCTGCCTGCAGCATTGCACGCCCAGCCTCGCAGCTCTAGCACACTGTCCGATTTCCCGCAGCTGTCCCCGAAGCGTCTGGCCATCAGCTGAGATTTGTAAGGGTCCTTCCAGCTTTTTGCTTAGAGCCTGGTCTCCACAAACAGTGGGGCGGCTTCAGCTAGGCGGCGTGTCCTTCACAGAGTTTACAATTCAATTAGGGAGAGATCCCGTGGGAAGAGAATGCAGGGCAGTGTTGGCCAAGGCTCAGCATGAATGACAGGCCCAGCGAGCTGCCAGGCTCAGCCGTGGAGCTGGATGTCCTCCGTTGAGTCCGAAGAGCCTAAAGTGTGTAGTGTTCCCACCCATGACTGGAGAAGAAGACAAAAAGACAGCTCACAAGGGAAGCAGTCTCGGGTGACTTGATGCCCAGGTCAAAGCCTCACTCTTCTCCTGGTCAGCTCTGGACCTTCCCTGGCAGCACCTGAGGATGTGGGTGTCAGGTGTGTGCTATGACCTGCTTTGCCTGGTGGCACTCCCACACCAAGCAGTCACCACCTTTGCAGAACCCTAGTCTGTCCTGTGTGTGTGTGTGTGTGTGTGTGTGTGTGTGTGTCGCCCTCTCCCTCCTCACCACGCAGAAGCAGGCAGGGCAAAGCTGTACCTCAGCACCAACCCTGTGCTCCTTCCCACTGTCCTTATCAGCAGCTGGGGGAAACAGCCTGCTGCTCGGTACCACCCAGTTCACAGATCCATCGATGCAGCTGTCCAAACAAAACCGGGAGGAACATCCTCGTTTGTTTTTAAGAGAAGCAGCAGAGTTTAAACTGAGCAGAGTGCTAGTCTTAGCATGAAAGTTTGGGGTTAAGATGACAGAAAGCCGGGCAGACTGACACCCTCTTGCTGAGGCTCATGTGATACTCTGTTTCTGTCGAGGCAGCAGAGGTCTGTCGGTCTGTCTGTTTGTCTGTCTTTGCCTCCATTTTTCCTAACTTTGCTTTCATAGACCCAGAAGTCTTGTCTCAAAGCTGGTGCTTGCAGAAGGATGGAGAGATAGGACTCCTCTTGCTGTTCTGGCTCTCTAGAGTCCCCACAATGCCAGGTGGGGAGGGTACCCTGTGACCCGCCTCCAGAAATGTGGCTCATCCAGGACAGCAGAACCAGCTGGCGAGGGGCTCGCAGCCTAAGCGCCACACCACAACGGGCTAGACTTTAAACTTTAGAAGCAACTCCATTCAAGGAAGTCACTAAGGAGTCTCAAAGCTAGCACAGGTCTCTCCGTGAGGGTTGTGAAGGGGAAATCAAGGCACAGCGAAAACCAGAGCTGTTTAGCTCTTCACTTAAGGGCACACTTGGGGGGTACACACACACCTGGGCATCTATTCACTAACCACAGGAGGTGGGAGCGGTCTGTTTCCTGGGTTACAGATGGCAGGGGCCTCCAGAGCTAACAAAGTCACAAGGACGTTCCTGGCATAAAGACGACTTCTTGGAATCCCAGAAGAGGCAAAAGCCAGAAGCTTTGCAGAAAGTCTAATTCCGGTTCTCACAGACATAGGCTTCTCTACTGGGACCTCTGAAGGAGAAAAAGGGGGCATTCGTCTTTGAGGCAGCGGGTCACCTTTTAAAAAGATGGCTATCTCTAACCTGAAGGCCCCCTGGCCCTCCAGACTTGGGAACAGCCTGCCTCTCAGATGATGCTCCCCTTGGTCCCCCTTGGACTTTGTAGTCTCCAAATGGCTACCTCATGCCATGTGCCTAGCCTTATCAGGGACCACACTCAGGCCAGAGAGCACAGTGTGACTCCTTGGGTCATGTGACCCTCACTGTTCTCACCTGGCTTTGGGGCTATGCTCCTTTTTCCTCCCATGGGCTCTGGGGACGGCTGATTCCAAATGAGTTTTCTCAAATAGCAAAGGCTCGGCTGGCCTCCTCGAAGCTGGACCTAACATTAGAGTGTGTGTCAGGCTTGGGCGGGCAGGACAGCTGCAGGGAGCTAGGGTAGACATGGTGTCCTGCTGAAATGTTTCCACCGTCCTCGCTTGGTGGCTTGTACTCACCTGCCTTGGTTTCTCACAATGTCAGCTGGCCCAAGCTGCCTGCCCATCACTACCTTTCCCATCACAGAAGTAGGAAGCCTTTTGGGGTTCTGACTCTGTAGAGCCACTAAGGTGAGCCAGGTGGGGAGGGTGCCCTGTGTCAGCTGTCTCTGTTCCAAGCGCCATTGCCAGGCAGGATAAGACCTGAGGGGCCGCAGTTCTCAGCACATGCCAGAGCAGGGAACCAGGAAGAAACTGGTCCGGTGTAGATTCCAGACTGTTCTTAGAGATGTCATTATGTCTGAGATGGGGCCTCGGGATCTGGCCTTTAATCCACTTCTCCAAGAATCTCAACGAATGTTCTGTCAGCCTCATTTGGGGAAACAGATCTAGAATTACTCCACAACATTCTGGCAAAGACCAGACAGACACCAGAGGCAAAAAGCACTAAAAGCTGTCTGGTCACCTGATGGGCTAATTGTCTTACTTCCTACATTCCCACTCTCTCATATTCTGAGGCTTTGAGATCCGGGTCTTGCTGACAATGGAGAATGGCTCCTGTCCCCTGCATAGTAAAAGACACATCCTCCCGCTCACCTGTCGCGTGCCAGCTGCTGCCCACCTGTCCTTGTCAGCCGGTACAGGGGCCACACCAGCAGGGACTGCCCTGGACCCCCTGAGCATATCCAACCATCCTGTCAGCCCTCAAGCCTTTTCATCAAATTCCCAGAAAGCTCTGCGGGGCTCCCCTTACTTCCCTGTGCCTTTCTCAGAGGGCAAATGTGACAGTTAAACATGGCGAGCTCCTGAGTGCTTGGAATGGTGCCTGGTTCCCAGAGAGGATTAGGTCAGTGTCTATTATTATCCTCATTTTGCTAATGGGGAGACAGAGGCAGAAATGGGATTAAGGCACTTGCCAGGATCTTCAGCTCCGTGTGAGCTGGACAGATGCCACCTCCTACCCACAGGGTTGGCATTGTAATACAGCAGAGAAGGGCAGCGTGACTGGGTTGAATCACACGTATCATTTACTTTCTTTTGACTTCCCTTGTGTAATACCTGCCACAGCAGACTCTCGCTGGAAAAACGAAGTAGGTTTTGTTCCAGTCAAGTGGCTCAGCTCAAGCCCGGAATGTCGTAGCTCTCCTGTGCTCTGAGCAGTGAAGACTGGTAAGGCTGGGGGAGTGTGGGCCTGACTGGTCCCATGTTGATGTGCAAAGCCCCACTGAGAAAATGAGTACTGACTTCAGCAGGGTGCTGTGAAGGGCCTGGAGCTTATAACCTCTGGGATGGAGATCTGTGGTCTTCATAAACACAAATGAAGAAGGCCTGGGCTCCCAAGGACATTGGCAGCATCTGGCGAGTGCTGAGAACTCAAAGAGGCCAGAGGAGGAGCTGGGGATTCCTAGGCTCCTCCCTCCCTTTCCTAAGAGCTGAGTTCATCAGAAATGGAATTTCCCTTTTTTCTGCTTATCCCCCCCCCCCCGTAATTCGAGCTTAGCGATGGGGTCATTTTAGGATGAAGCATGCCTGCCACATCTCAGCTTCAAAAACCCCCGCTCTCCCCGAGATGCCATTCGTGGGGGCAGATTGCTGACTCCAAGGCAGCTGGCTCAGAGCAGGCTCTATGGCTGCAAGTCAGCCTCAGAGGTCACATGGCCAGTCTGTCAAACCTCACACGTGCTCCCCTCCATACAGAAATCCTAAGGACCGACTGGGTCTAGACTCTTGATTGGCTTAGTCTGGAATTTGGCTATATTGCAATTGTCCAGCGCTGGCAGGAGAGGCCTGGAAACTGGCACTGCTCAGGTGGACTCCTATACCTGTCTCCAGCCAACTGTCTGGAATGTCAGTCCTGAGAACAGTTTAGAGTCCCATTTCCAGAATCCTTCACATGGACGTCTGTGATGGCCTCAGTGGCCTCCTCAGTTATAGCTGCTTCTTGCTGGGCCTGTCACTACCACTGGGAAGATAGCCTTCCATCCAGAACAAAAGCTTACCGAGTCCAGGGCTTTCTCGGTTTGTCCCAAAGCTCTGATGCCTTTTAGGACTCATGCTACCCTTCCTTAGGACCCTTCCTCCTAGAAGCGTCTCTGCCTCCCACGCCCTGATCCCTGCCGTCCTTCGCTTCTCTGATCTCCCAGGTTTCAACTCCCAGCTTCAATGTGAAAAGCTCCCAGCTTCTAAGACAAGGGAAGGCCACAACATATGCCGTCATTCTCGCCGTCACTACACACCACGGTCCTCCAGAACGCGGGGGATGCAGGCATTTCCAGTGAACAGACACCTACGGATAAACATAATAATCCTATGCAGAAGAGAAACCTTAAGATCAACGAAAGCCCAATGGGCGAAGATCTGCGTCCATGTGCAGGATTATAGGCCTTGGGTGCAGGTGAGTACGAGCAGCTACAGAGCTGGCTCGCTGATTCGTAACCTCATTTTTGGTTCCTGCGTGACTTGGGAGATGAAGGCATGAAGAGGCCACTGACCTGTTTGTGGACACCTGATATGTAAACGTGCAATTTTGAGACATCAGTAACTAAACAGGGCAGACTGGGACTGCACGGGAGCCAGGGTTTTATATGTACTTGGCATCAGGTTGGTATAAATTCACATGGCAAGGTTTTCATTTTAGGGTGTAAAATGCAATCCCCATGGAAACCTCAAAAATAGCTGTAAAGTATGTACATATGTAAATGAGAAGGCACTAAAGTGGTTCAGTAGGAGAAACGAACCTCACACCACTATAGTGTAGAAAACGAGACACCAAAAAAAAACCCAGCAAGACAATGGCTCAGCGGTTAAGAGCACTCACTGCCTGCTCCTCCAGAGGTCCTGAGTTCAATTCCCAGCAACCACATGGTGGCTCACAACCATCTATAATGTAATCCAATGCCTTGTTCTGGCCTGCGGGAGTACATGCAGGCAGAGCTCTGTATACATAATAAATAAATAAATAAATAAAAACACAACAAGACCAAGACTGGGATGTCAGGAGTCTACGCATTCCTGTCAGGTTGCTGCAGATGTGAGTGGATTAAATTCCTCAACAACGATCGAGATTGGCAACGTGCATAGGAAACCCAAGCTGTGTGCTGTCTGCAAGAGACGGCAGGTCCAAGGACACAAATGGATTTACAGTAGGAGAGTAGAAAAGGACATTCCATGAAATTCAGAGAGCAGCATGGATAAAAGAGGCTGCTTTTAAGAAGTCTTTTGAGAGCTGGGCGTGGTGGTGCACGCCTTTAATCCCAGCACTTGGGAGGCAGAGGCAGGTGGATCACTGTGAGTTCGTAGGCCAGCCTGGTCTACAAAGTGAGTCCAGGACACTCAAGGCTACACAGAGAAACCCTATCTCAAAACCTGCTCCCCACAAAAAATGTTTTTGTGTGTGTTTAGAAGGGTTACAGACACAATAAGTAAAATGACGTTTAAACTAGTGAAAGGTTCAGCCCAGAAGAAGTAACAACTCAGCTGTCTGTGGACTGAAGACAGTGAAATGAGTAAAACAAAACCTCTTGGCTTGGAGGGAGGGATAGGCAACTCTACAGAAGTACGTGAAAACTGTTTGTTTGTTTGTTTGTTTGTTTGTTTTTGATACAGGGTTTCTCTGTGTTAGTCTTGGCTGTCCTGGAACTCACTCTGTAGACTAGGCTGGCCTCAAACTCACAGAGACCCACCTGCTCTGCCACCCAAGTGCTGGGATTAAAGGTGTGTGCAACCGTAACCCAGAGTCTTTAATATCAAATTCTCCACATGTTTCGGGACAGTTGACTGAGTAGGGACGTGAGCTGTGAACCATACAGGGATCAGCTAGCCCTGATGTCTGTGCAGAATATAGCGCCCAGGAATAATGCTACAAGGTTTTAATTTAGGGTACAAAATGTAACCCCATTGGAAACATCAAAAGATAGCTACAACATATATATATACATGGGGCTTTGCCCAATAGCACCATAACGGGTCACAAGTGAAACCCTGGTAGATTCTAAACCATCCTTATCCTACCAACGGTCCTCTCTGCAATGGAGGTAGAAACAATAACAGAAGAAAAACTAGAAAGTTCACACATCTGTGGAAATTAAGTTACACACCCCCATAGTTAGCAGCTCAGAGAGGGGATACAGTAACAGGTGAAAAGCTATTTAACGCCGGGCATCATTAGGAGAATGCAAACCAAAATCCACTCATTTAGGACACAGCCCGGTGTTCCTGAAGGTGGCATGCAGGAGAGACTTGGGCTCTGATGGTGACGTTAGGAGATGGTGAGCTTTCATAGGTGGGCTTAGTAGGTCATGGGCACTGCTCAGGCAGGGATGGAGCTCTTGGGAGGGTTGCTATGGAAACCTGAGGGTAAACATCAACTTAGCATCCATTTGAAGGTTATCACATGGTGTTCGTCTAGTTAGTTACTTCTAGTTTTCCCCAGATGGAAGGAGAAATGGAGATTTCCTGAGTGTGACCTTCCTCTGCACAGCTGCAGGGCAGGGGGTGCAGCAGGACAAGGAAGGGTGACCGCTCACCAGACCTGGCATGGCAGAAGGTCGCTCACCAGCCCTGGGGTCGCTCACCAGCCCTGGCATGGCAGAGGGTCGCTCACCAGCCCTGGCATGGCAGAGGGTCACTAACCAGCCCTGGCATGGCAGAGGGTCTTTCAGAGTGGCCTTATAGGTGAAGAGAACTTGGTTTAAGTACCACTACCCTGCTTGCATGCTCCATCTTGGACAAACAACTTGACTTTAGGGGCCTTCTGTGTTCTCTCTCAAATGTGGATGGAGCGCACACCTTTCTAACTTGGTGCTGTGTGTTTCTTTGCTGGCCTGGGGTGCAGAAGAGGAGGCTGTGCTGAAGGCAGGCTGTGTGTTTCACTGGTTGAGGCTCCGCCAGCTCACCAGACAACTCACACTTTCAACTTATTTTGCACTCAGCATGAAGCTACATACGTCATGAAGATGCACGTGTTCACAGGAGAGTAGATTGTCTGCAATGCCATATATATGCTAAACAGAGAGCAGCGGTTGTTCTGGTTGCTTTTAAAATTCTGAGTCGATGTGGGGTGATGCTCACGCTAATTGGCTCCTCTGTTGGATCTTATTTTCTGATTAGCTCCACCATCTTGAATGAAAACCTCCCAGGGCAATCCGGAACAGCTGGATAGCCACCACCACTTCCCCCCTCCCCACCGGGATCAAAAGGCTTTTCGCAATCACATCAACCAAACAGAACCTGGTAAGAGAAGCTGTGCCAAGCTCCCCTGCTTGGCAGTGTGGAGCCGCTGACTTGGGATGTGCTTGTGGAAGATGACCCCAGCTGGCCTCCCGCACTGAAGATGGCTGATCATCCTTTCACCCTAGGAGCTGGCGCATTATCTCCCAGGGGAGCAGGTGTCCCACTCACTGCCTGGAAGGCCATGAGGGAAAGGTGGGGAAGAGAGTGAAAGAAAAGCGCCCCCCTCCGCCTCCCCCCAGTACAGCTAAAGAAGCATGGATCCCACGTGATTAAAGAGCACTGGGCGTGGGGTGTAGGCCTGATGCTGGCTACTGGGCAGTCTGGGGGACTGAGGCAGGAGGGTCACAAGCCTAAGGCCTTCCTGGACCCCAAAGTGAGTTCGAGGCTTACCTGAATAACTCCCAAGTAAAAAGTAAAAGGAGGGCCAGGTGTGCGGGCCCAGAGTGAGTGGCTGCCTAGAGTGGCTGCCTACTGTGCTCAAGGGCCTGGGTTCACTGCTCAGCTCTGCAAAACACAAAGGCTCCAGGCTTGGTGGCACACGCCTTTAATCCCAGCACTCAGGAGGCAGAGGCAGGCGGATCGCTGTGAGTTCGAGGCCAGCCTGGTCTACAAAAGTGAGTCCAGGACAGCCAGGACTGTTACACAAAGAAACCCTGTCTTGGAAAAAACGAAAAGAAAAGAAAGAAAAAGGTATCGGAAATACTTGTGAAGTTAAGTTACTATGCAGTCATGTAATTTTGCACATAACTCAGATGCCAAGAACTGAAGGGGCGTTTTCAATGGCCTTCACTTCCATTCCTTCAAACAGCCAACGCTGCCTCTCTTCTATAAAGAAGACAAACAGGAGTACGGAGAACACAGTATAACCAGACGTAACCACACATGGGCATTTGGATTAATTTTTTCTAGGATTTAAATTTTTTTTCTCTAAAAAAAAAAAATTCTTTTCGGATGGAGTCTCAATCTGTGGCCTAGGCTGATGCTGATTTTTTGATCCTCTGGCATCCACCTCCTACGTGCTTTGATTCCAGGCATGTGCCACCATGGCCTGCCAATTTTTCTTTATTAATGAAAACATGTCCACTTATGTTGTTTTTGCTGTTAAGCTTAAGCTCCTGAAAAAGCTTAGCTGTGTGTGTGTGTGTGTGTGTGTGTGCGTGCCTAGCCTTGAGTATGGACACAAATACACATACATATACCTGCAACAGAACACGAGACACTCCCTCTACATCATGGGCTACATCTGTTTAAGTTTTTAGTTCATGATTTATTTAAGTTTGTCACGATGTGTACAGTGTTGCTGTTTTGGTCAAACCCATTGAGAACACGGTTCAGAAAAAGATGACCCTGACATCGGTAAATTTTATTATTTACATCCGAACTCTCCCCTGGTCCTGTGTAAGGTGGCACATCTTCCACAGACTGTGGGGGTGCAGGAAGCAGCTGGTGAGTGTCATCCCCGCTATCACAACCATTGCTCTTCCCCTGCGTGCTGTGTCCAGGCCCACTGAGAAAACATGATTAAACCTGCATCACTAAACAGACTCACATTTTCCATACTGTGAAGGGCTCCTAAGTCACAGAGGGATCCCAAAAGGGGTCACCTACATAGGAAGTTCTCTGTGTCATTTAAGTGGAATCTGTTTACAAACTGTCTGGAAAGCGGGGAATCTCAGGAACTCATTTTTCCAAGCTGAATGGGGTACATGCTGGGCCCTTAAATGTCTGGAAGACTGTGGGCCACCTGAACAGGTCAGGGCACTGCTGCCTTCTTAAGCTGCTCCCTAAAGAACAACAGACCTGGCCAAAAAAAAAAAAAAAAAAAAAAAAAAAAAAGGCAGGGTGGCGGAGACGGGCGTGGTGGCGCAGGCCTTTAATCCCAGCACTCGGGAGGCAGAGGCAGGCGGATCTCTGTGAGTTCCAGGCCAGCCTGGTCTACAAACAAAGTGAGTCCAGGACAGCCAAGGCTACACAGAGAAACCCTGTCTTTAAAACAAAAACAAAAACAAAAAACCAATAACAAATAAATAAATGAATAAATGTTTTTCTAGAGGAATAGTACGAACAGAATGCCTGCTTAACATTGTAAACAGGATTCACTAGATTGGATCCCATGCTATGGGCTGGGGAGGGCAGCAGTGGCTTTCTGTGTGCTGGAGAGAGTGAGAACCTGCCCAGTCCAAGGAGCTGATGCCTCAGTAGTCCTACTTAGTGCTGAAGGTCTGGTGTCTTGGAAGCTCCCTAGAGAGTCGTTTGGTGTTGAGTCTAGATTTAGAAGCTAGAAGATGCTGCAGCGTGCTGTCAACAGTGGATCGAGCAGCAGCAGGCATGCTCAGATAAGAAAGCAGCTTACAGGCGAGCCACAGCCTCCTCCAGGGTCCTTCCGAGAGCTGACAGCCGCTCCGAGTGCTTCCTACACACAGGGGGAGTCTCTATATCCAACCACTGTCCTGCAAGTCAGTCATCTGGAAATGACCATGGACACACACAGGTGCGTTTCCCTCATCCTAAGCATCTCTTAACACCCACCAGGACGCTGTATGGCTAATGGTCACAGTCAACTTACAGACAGGCAGGGTCCAGAGCCACTAAGGAGACAAACCTCTGGGCGTGTCCACCTTGGGGTGGGGGTGGGGGGTTGCTAGAGCAGTGCTTCTCAACCTTGCTGCGACCCTTTAATATATTTACTTATATATTAATACTTCATAACTGTACTTTTGGAACTGTTATGGATCACGATGTAAATCTATGTGTTTTCTGAGGTCGAAACCCATAGGTTGAAAACCACTATTCTAGAGTAAATAAATTGAGGTGGGCTGGCCCGCCCTGACTGTGGACGACACCGTTCTGTGTGCTGCGGTCCTGGACTGCATAGAAAAAAAAGAAAGGGAGCTGAACAGAAGCCTTGGTCTTCCTCCGCTTCTGTTTCACAGTGGAACCAGCTGCCTTGTGTTTCTATCACCACGATGGACTGCAGTGAGCTGCAGCAGCCCTCCCAGCACCTGCTGGAGTGAGCCGCAGCAGCCCTCCCAGCACCTGCTGCAGTGAGCCGCAGCAGCCCTCCCAGCACCTGCTGCAGTGAGCCGCAGCAGCCCTCCCAGCACCTGCTGCAGTGAGCCGCAGCAGCCCTCCCAGCACCTGCTGCAGTGAGCCCCAGCAGCCCTCCCAGCACCTGCTGGAGTGAGCCGCAGCAGCCCTCCCAGCACCTGCTGGAGTGAGCCGCAGCAGCCCTCCCAGCACCTGCTGGAGTGAGCCGCAGCAGCCCTCCCAGCACCTGCTGGAGTGAGCCGCAGCAGCCCTCCCAGCACCTGCTGGAGTGAGCCGCAGCAGCCCTCCCAGCACCTGCTGCAGTGAGCCGCAGCAGCCCTCCCAGCACCTGCTGCAGTGAGACGCAGCAGCCCTCCCAGCACCTGCTGGAGTGAGCCGCAGCAGCCCTCCCAGCACCTGCTGGAGTGAGCCGCAGCAGCCCTCCCAGCACCTGCTGGAGTGAGCCGCAGCAGCCCTCCCAGCACCTGCTGCAGTGAGCCCCAGCAGCCCTCCCAGCACCTGCTGCAGTGAGCCGCAGCAGCCCTCCCAGCACCTGCTGCAGTGAGCCCCAGCAGCCCTCCCAGCACCTGCTGCAGTGAGCCCCAGCAGCCCTCCCAGCACCTGCTGCAGTGAGCCCCAGCAGCCCTCCCAGCACCTGCTGCAGTGAGCCCCAGCAGCCCTCCCAGCACCTGCTGCAGTGAGCCCCAGCAGCCCTCCCAGCACCTGCTGCAGTGAGCTCTAGCAGCCCTCCCAGCACCTGCTGCAGTGAGCCCCAGCAGCCCTCCCAGCACCTGCTGCAGTGAGCCGCAGCAGCCCTCCCAGCACCTGCTGCAGTGAGCCGCAGCAGCCCTCCCAGCACCTGCTGGAGTGAGCCGCAGCAGCCCTCCCAGCACCTGCTGGAGTGAGCCGCAGCAGCCCTCCCAGCACCTGCTGCAGTGAGCCCCAGCAGCCCTCCCAGCACCTGCTGCAGTGAGCCGCAGCAGCCCTCCCAGCACCTGCTGCAGTGAGCCCCAGCAGCCCTCCCAGCACCTGCTGCAGTGAGACGCAGCAGCCCTCCCAGCACCTGCTGCAGTGAGCCGCAGCAGCCCTCCCAGCACCTGCTGCAGTGAGCCCCAGCAGCCCTCCCAGCACCTGCTGCAGTGAGCCGCAGCAGCCCTCCCAGCACCTGCAGCAGTGAGCCGCAGCAGCCCTCCTTGCACCAGGTCGTGTTTATTGGGTATTTTGTTGCAACAATGGGAAAAATAACTACCAGGTGTCTTTTATGAGGGTGAGGGTTGTTGCTGTTGTTGTTGTTTTGTTTGTTTGTTTTTCTTTTCTTTATTTATTCAGATTACATCTCAATTGTTATCCCTTCGCTTTTATTTTCCCATTCCTCCCTCCCTCCCTCTTTCACCCTACTCCCCTCCCCTAGGTCTGTGACCGAGGGGGACCTCTTCCCCCACCATATGGCCACAGCCTATCAAGTCTCATCCTGGTAACCTGCTTATCCTCTCTCTGAGTGCCACTAGGCCTCCCCACCAAGGGGAAGTGGTCAAATAGGGGGCACCAGAGTTCATGTCAGAGTCAGTCCTCGCTCTCCACACAACTGGAGAATGTCCTGTCCACTGGGTAGATCTGTATAGGGATTCATTATTTACTGCATGTATTGTCCTTGGTTGGTGCAGTAAGTTGAGCAGATGCCCCTGGGTTCAGATACGCCCATCATGATGTTTTTCTTGTGGGCTCCTAGGACCCTCTGGGCCCTTCTATTTCCCCATTCTCCCATATTTCCCTCACCTAGAGTCCCAGTAAGAAGTCTGTGTATCTATCCCGATCTCCTGGTAAGTGAAGACTTTCATTGGACATCCCTTTTGGGCTAGTGCCCAATTATGTGTGAGTATATACCATGTGAATCTTTCTGGGTCTGAGTTAACTCACTCAGGACAATCATTTCTAGTTCCATCCATTTGCCCATAAATTTTAGGATTTCCTTGTTTTTAATAGCTGAGTAGTATTCTGTAGTGTAAATGTACCACAGTTTCTTTATCCATTCTTCTACTGAGGGACACTTAGGCTGTTTCCATGTTCTGGCTATTATGAATAAGGCTGCTATGAACATGGTTGAGCATATGTCCTTGTTGTGTGGTGGAGCATCTTCTGGGTATATTCCAAGGAGTAGAATAGCTGGGTCTTGAGGTAGCCCTATTCCCAGTTTTCTGAGAAAGCACCAGATTGATTTCCAAAGTGGTTATACAAGTTTGCACTCCCACCAGCAAGGAAGGAGTGTTCCCCTTTCTCCACATCCTTGCCAGCATGTGCTGTCACTTGAATTTTTTTATCTTATCTATTCTGATGGATTTAAGATGGAATCTCAGAGTCGTTTTGATTTGCATTTCTCTGATGACTAAAGATGTTGAGCATTTCTTTAAGTGTTTCTCAACCATTCGATATTCCTCTGTTGAGAATTCTCTGTTTAATTCTCAGCCCCATTTCTTAATTGGGTTATTTGGTTTGGTGGTGTTTAATTTCTTGAGCTCTTTATATATTTTGGATATTAGACCTTCACCAACCCTACTTTTTTGTTTTTGTTTTGTTTTGGTTTTGGTTTTGGTTTTTTTGAGACAAGGTTTCTCTGTGTAGCCTTGGCTGTCCCGGACTCACTTTGTAGACCAAGCTGGCCTCGAACTTACAGCGATCCACCTGCCTCTACCTCCTGAGTGCTGGGATTAAAGGTGGGCACCACCACCTGGCTCGAGGGTGAGGTTTTTGTTAATGAAAGATTAGTTCCTATGACAGCAGAGACCAGGAGCTGTGGACAGGAGTGTACACAGGACAAGAGAGCAGATCCTTGACCCTACGTCAGACACTCAGAGGGCTCTGAGCACCCCTACTCCTGTCTGCCCCTCTGTTGAAAGCTTTGGGGTCTTTGCATTGCTGAGAGAAACCCCTTAAATTGAATGACTCCATAAAAAAAACCTGGTTTCTCCTCCTAGAGGCTCAGACTTGAAAAGAAACTGACGGGGGACTGAACCCTAAACAGTGGAAAGAGCCTTATGTGACCTTGCCATTCCACAGCAGTCAGAGAAAGTGCTGTTCCCTTCTCCAGTTGTCTCTGGTCCACGAGTGCTGAGGGCTCTTTTCCTGCAGACCGGAGCCTGATGGACCACGAGTTCCTGTCAGAGACCGTCAGGTACAGGACGACCTCTTTCCCTACTCACTCTCACATACTCACACCCACCCAACAGCCAGTTCCACTGTCTCCACTGAACACCACCTGGTGTTCTCTGGTGCGGTTCAGTCCTGACTCTGTCCATCTGGAGACCGTGACAGACCCGCTTCATCAAAGCAAAAGATGTTCCTTCCACTCATTGCTCAGGAAGTAGCTAGGGGTCAGGAGCTCTGTGACAGGCCTAGGATGTAGACCATATGTTTATTATTATTGTTTTTGTTGTTATTGTTATACTTTATAGTTACAAAACCAACAGTGTATACACATGTGTGTGTTCAAGCACACACAAGCGCACGCACACACTTGTACAAATGCATGCATGTATGTATGTGCTTGTATGTACATCCAAGCCCCTACATAAGTAGTTCTGGATTTAGGTGCCTTTAAAGCATTTTGTGGGGGTTTTGGGCTAGATGTTTTCCACTTATGCCTTAGCCTGCAGGCTGACATCTCAGACATCACTTGGTCAGGTTGTTCTCAAGTGTCTTTTGCCCAGTGATTGGCCCTGAGCCCTCCCACATGGTGAGAGAGTCCTCACACAGCACGGCTGACCCTCCCTCAGCCTGCCATCCTCTCCCTGCTGTGAGCAGGGAGCTCTGCCCAGCGTCACGCCCCGGCTTCATGCTGAACCCTCACTGTGCAAGCAGCAAATAGCCCCTGACTTGGACCTGGAGTGGGCAGCTGCTCTAGGACAGGCCTGTGAGCCTTGTCCTGCTTACTCTGAGGGACATGTCTTGATGAAGTCACTCAAGCGCTTCACCTGTGAACTAGAACTGAAGCTACCAGATCCTTGACGCTGTTGCTGAAGAGGTAAGAGCAAAGTAGAGCATAGAGTAGAACAGGCTGAGGCAGGGAACTAGGAGAAGGTGACACCCACGGAGCCTGAACACCTCATCTCTCTGCCTGTGCCGGGTCAGGACATTAAAGCAGTGACTGTCCCACGCTAGGAGCAAGCCGGGAAGGAACCGAGACTCCTGACCTCCCAAGCCATCTTTTCCTGGGAGTGTCTGTCCATATGGTGTGAGTGTGTCAGTGTGAACAGACTGACACGTCCCGAGGGAACAGTGAGTAGGCAGGCCAGTGTGGCTGTTGACGGAGGGGACAGAGGAGCCACGTTTTCCACTCAGTACAGTTAGAGCTGAGTGACCCCATGGAGGCGTTCAGATCTGAAGATGAAAGCAGCAGGCTTCTCCCTACTTGGGGCGCTAGTCCTCTA
Source organism: Acomys russatus (assembly GCF_903995435.1). Lineage (NCBI taxonomy): Eukaryota > Metazoa > Chordata > Mammalia > Rodentia > Muridae > Acomys > Acomys russatus. The sequence goes on along the minus strand of NC_067162.1, from coordinate 48,079,008 downwards.
AGCCACAGGACTCCAAACAAAAGCAGACCGTGTTTCTAACCAGAGAAGAGTGACTGGTTTGGCCCTGCTCTGCCCTCAGATAATACGAAGGGCTTACATCAGGGTCATTGGGCTGTGTTCTCTGGCCAGCAGCGTGAGTCACCAGCCCCTGAGGTCATTTTGGCTCCAACTCAAAGTAAACAGAGTATTGAGCAGCAGATCGGGTGAGAAGTGAAGGTTGGAGGAACAGGGGGAAGGGAGTGCGTGAACGCAAGACCGAAGCCAAGCTGTTGAGAGAGCCCAGGCACAGGGTGGGCACACCCCATGCCCAGTCCAGGTCAGCATCGATGGGCTGAGGCCTTGGCTTCACTATATGAAGGGGCCAGTGTGGTCAGCGGTTTGCAGAACGTGACCAGCAGATATCCTAAGACTTTATTCTCTTCTGCTGTTTTGCCAATTATTTCTCAGTTCCTCCCCGCCGCCCCCCCCCCCGGGGGGGGGAATATGCCGGGAACCTAAAACTGTCCCATAATCCAGCCCCCTGCATTAAAGTCTTCACTTCTTAAAGTGCAGGCCTCTTTTGGGAGCCTCTGGGTTCTCCTGTGGCTCAGAGGCTCTGTATTCATAGTCCTAACCCTACCCAGCCCCTCCCCACATTAACAGGCTGACGTCAGTGTTGTGTAGGGCAGGTCCAGTTCACCCACTGGATGAGGCCCAGGGGCAGGCGCAGTGCCCTGAACTCAGCTCCCTGTTAGCATTTCAGCTCTCTGATTTTTCATCCCTGACAGACTAGTATGGAGCGTGACTCCTCTGCCACCATGCATGAGGGGACAGCATGCGAGAGGGCCAGGGTGCTGTATCCTGCCTCAGAGGCCTAAAGAGGCCCAGCCACTCACCCAGTTCCCATTGGTAGGGGTGCCTGGCATCCTTCTCCAGAATGTTCTGGAAGCCCTGAGGTTTTCACAGGACCCACACATCATAGAGATACTCAACAAGCTGCCGGGAGCCCCACTGGACGACTGAACAAAAGGCCAAGATTGTCCTGGAAGTAGCTCCTAGACCTGAAAGAAGCATTCTGTCTGCTCCTCTTGGATGGGAGGGGTTATGGGAATCCCTGCATTTCAGCACACATCTGACCAAGCATTGCTGAAGATATTTGCAATGTGAACCCCCACTTCCTGCCCAGGGCTCCCCCAATGTTAGACGGCCTCAGCCTCGGGAATCTTTTAATTCAGGACAACAAAACAAGAAATCCAGAGACACCATTTCTCCAGATCAAACTGTGGCACAGTTGGTCCCTGCTGTCCCTGCCTCTTTCCTTCCTCCTGCTGATGCTGTTTGCTCCACGAGGGTCTAGAAATGGGAGCTCCCTGCAGGTGGGAGCTTCTCACTGCTGCTGTGTGGTCCTGACACCCATCCCAGAACAAGACAAATGGGAGCAAAAATGACCTGTGACCACCTGATAAAACACTGCACGTGCTCATTAGCCTCACCACCATGTGGGCCGGTGTGCTCCTGTTAGCACCGGAAACTGCAACAGGCTGCCAAGCCTTCATGAAGCCGACTGAAACCCGAGGCTGAACTGTGAGTCTTGGTACAGGCTGTTCTCACTGCCTGGCAGGGCCTTGGGATCTAGGGTCATTAAAATGCGCAAGTTGCCCTGCTTATCGGGACGTTTGAGCAGACAGAAGCTATGGGGAGGTACAAGGAAACCATGGGCTGAATCACCGTCCCCAGGGGAGCTTCCCTTTTCTCGAACACTTTGACAGAAGCTGTATGTGGTGAGAGGGATGTCCAGAAACGCAGCCTTCTTTCTCCACGTGCCCCACACCCACATCCAGAGTTATGGGGGGGGGGCGTGAGCACTGTGGGGAGACCTGTGGGCACTGACTCTACTACAGACCCCACAAGCCCAGGTGCTTGGGTGTGGGCTATTTGATGGGGAAAGCCTTCCACAGTGCATCCTGGGGGGGTGGGAGTGGGGATGGAGGCAGTGGGGGTGGGGTGGGGAGGGCAGGCATTCTGGGAGAAGGCTGTGAGTCTCACTGAGCAGGGAGGAAGGTCAGCGGACATACACGGGAAGCCTTGCCACGTGGAACGCACACCGTATCGCATACAGGTGATTTTGGCAAGCTTACAATAGCCATGGGCCTGTCCCAGGTCCTCGCTGGTGTGCAGCATTTGGCTTGGGTGTGAAGGACAGTGGCCTGTAGGGGTGCCCCCGGAGGGTCTTCACATCAGAAGATTTATAGGACTATGGAGCCTAGGCGTGAAGACGCAGAAGTTAGCAAGATTTAGAACTGTAGGGGAAAAATGACATGAAACTTGCAGGATTTTGTCCTTGCTGTACTATGATCTGTTAAACTGGCCTAAGACATTAGAAGTGGACACAGTGTGCTACAATGAAAGCAGAAGGCAGGGAGTCGTCCTTCCTGTTAGAAGATAGTCGTTTTTTGTTTTTTGGGTTTTTTTTTTTTTTTTTTTTTTTATCAAATTCAATAAAGCCTGGGCAACATAAAGCTCAAAACAAAGGCTGGGGCTGCTGCCTCCCAGCTGGCCTCCTGGGCCTTTCTCTCTCTGGATTCTCCTGACCTTTTCTCTCTCATCAGACCTCCCAACAGGCATCCTAGGATCAGGGCATTCAGACCGTGTGCATAGTGCCAGGGCCTGACCTGAGGTGACCACTAGCCCCCTCAATATTATCGAGCAGCCTTGCGTCAGCTTTCAGACAGGTTTCTTCACACACTCAGACCACCACAGCCTCTCACTGCCTCAGTTTCCGTGTTCTGAAATACTTTGGCCAAGAAGCGATACACTGAAGGAGCGTTTTGACAGCTCCATAAGCATGTCCACTGCAAGAAAAACCCTAACAATACAACAGACTTGTGCAGCAATACAGAGCCTGGTCCTTTCCTAGCAGGACCCTGTACGTCAAGTTGTCAAAGGCGCAGGAGCTGGGAAAGCGTCAAGAGTTGCTGGCTTGTAGACCTCCACTCAGCAGTTCGGCTCTGAGGCCAGGCCAGTGGCTTCTCTGGTGGCCATGCTGGGTGCGGGCTGGGGACACGTCATTTTCAAGACTTCTTCCCCAGAAGCCGGTCCCAGTGGCTCTCACAGAAATCCCACTGCACATAGGCAGGGCACTCAGGTTCTCAGTCCAGCAAATACAAACCAGGCTCTACCAAAACTGCCCCAGATTTATTCTTCTAGCCTCAGAGGTTGCAGTGACTCTATCATGTGCAAAGCCCCCGAGCTTTCTGAAGCAGAGATGGGGTACAGGTGGGAGGAGCCCTGGCTTCACTCAATGCAGAAGAGTAAAGTGTTTCTCCGGGTACTGCCTGCCATGCCGGGAGAGCCATGCAGAACCATCCAGAGCACTCTGTCTTCTTTGGAGCTATTTCCCCTGCAATGCCTGGCCATAGGTACACACAGGCATGTGTGCACACCTGCTTATGTAAATATGTACGCATGCATAATACATGCTTGTGCAAATACATACTCCTGTAAGCACAAGGAAGCATGCATAAGCACCGTGCTGTCTATTGTGACTCCTCTAGTAGTCACATATGCAGCGTGCACATTCTAACTCACACTAGCATACATGTACATAAGTGTTCTGCTATTGGTCTACCCCACGAGGGAAGTTACAGAGATGGGGTGTAAGCGGACGGTGTGGTGGCATCTACAAATGTAATCCAACCCCGTGCATTGGGCCAGCTGTAATGGCCAATGCCCACTGTCCAAACTGATAAACATTAGTGGGGATACTTGTGCGCAGACTGACTGAGGCGGGAAGGCCTTTCTGCAGTGTGGGCAGGGATAGCCTAGGGCTAGAGTTTTGAGTGTTGGGCAATATTGAAACACTCAGCCCCATGACTGGTGCTCTTCAGACTGTCAGGCCAACAGCTGGGACCCAGGCTTCTTCTCCTTCGCACGAGGATGGCCCTGCCCACTCACAGAACTCTGGTTTTGAAGGATTGTATCCTGTGGCACGTGGGGGAGCTTTGTAAGTACAATACTGTGAAGATGGGAAAGCAAGACAAACCTACAGAAACGTCTGCAAATCCTGAGTACGTGCATCTAAAGGCAGCATGGCCAGCGTTGGCCGGTTCAGTCCTGAGACCAGCTGGGGAACTGTGCACAGAGAATGAGAGTTACTGTCTTCATTGCCGGGCGTGGTGGTACACGCCTTTAATCCCAGCACTTGGGAGGCAGAGGCAGGTGGATTGCTGTGAGTTCGAAGCCAGCCTGGTCTACAAAGCAAGTCCAGGACAGCCAGGGCTACACAGAGAAACCCTGTCTCAGGAAAAAAAAAAAAACCCAAAAAGCAAAAATAAAAACAAAGCAAAATGCATAACAAAGCCACTTAAGGAAGGAAAGGTCTGTTTTGTCTCACACTTTGATGTGATGATTTCATCGTGGTGGGGAGACATGATGATGGTAGGAGCTAAGCAGCCTGGTCACTTGGCATCCATATCCAGGAAACTGAGAGAACGGAATGCTGAGAAACAGTTTCTCATTTTTATTTAGTTTAGGATCCCAGCCCACGAGATGAAGCTGTCTACACTCAGGGAAGGTCATCACCACTGCAGTTACACACACACCACACACGCACACCCCACACACACGTACACACACACCACACACACACATTCACACACACACACACACACATACACACACACACACACACACACGTGTGTCTCCTAGGTGATTCCAAGGCCCATCTCATTGAGATTAACCATCACACATTGTCACATGATCTGACCCTAGCCTGACTGAAAATGACTGTTGTCAATCATGCTGTGCCACAAAGAGTAAACACTGTCTTCCTTTATAATCTTGATATTGTGGGCTGGAAAGGTGCCTCAGTGGTTATGAGCCTACACTGCTCTTGCAGAAGACCTGTGTTCAGCTCCCAGAGTCCACATGGTGGCTTACGACATTCATAACTCCAGTTCCAGGAAATCCTCAGCACTTTTCTGGTTTCCACAGGTACCAGGTCCACACATGGTATACATACATACATACAGACACTCACACATACACATAAAATAAAAACAAAAACTTAAAGATATTTTTGATATCATGTTCACTAGAACCTTGGCTTTTACTTTAAGACAGATTTTATTTTCAAAGATTGCAGTAAAGCAGAATTTACCTGCCTGTCTGAGGTTTGGTCTCCTCACAGTCTGCGCAGGAGTGGGTGCCCCTCTCGTCTGAAGCCCCACCCTGTTGAACTCTGGCGATGCCGTTTGTTACCACTGCAGTAGGTTTTCCCTGGTTCTGCCAGTTATGTCTTTGTCCTTCCTCAAGTATATTCTAAACCAAAACAATATATATATATATATATATATATATATATATATATATATATATATATATATATATATTAAACAAAGGCAAAAGGAAAAGAAACTGAACACAGTAGAGGTACAAAGAAGAAAACCAGCCATGGGCGCCCATCTGATTGTGAGTTCTCTTGGCACAGTGAAAAAAACAGTTTGAGCTACTGAGTCACACGACAATGTGGTGCAAGCTGCCCTCAGGGAGAGTTGTAGGAGTCCCTGGGGTGGGTGTGTGGGGGGGGGGGGCACAGCTGTGGTCCTGCTTTGGCAGATGCACTCAGGAACCTGGAGAGGGGAGGAGGACAGCTGTGGTCCTGCTCTTGCAGGTGCACTCGGGAACCTGGAGGGGGGAGGAGAACAGCTGTGGTCCTGCTCTTGCAGGTGCACTCAGGAACCTGGAGAGAGATAGAAACAAGATTAGACCCAAAATGGAGAAGCAATTTTAACAGAGGGGCTCACAGGTCTAGAATAGAGCTTCCTTCTTTCTCTGCTTTGAGGCAGATTGCAGCTGACTCGTGGTATTGCAGCATGAGAGGACGGTCCAGCCCTCCAGGTTCAACTAAGCTCACAGGAGCTGCCTGTGTGTCTGCCTGCTGTAGCACTAGAAACAAATGTAGACCTTAATATGCGGCTGAAAGAAGGAAAGAGGGGAAGGCAGGGGGCAGAAGGAGAAAAGAAGATGTAGAGAGACTGAGACAGCAAGGAAAAAAGGGAGTGAGGGAAAAGAGAAGAAACAAACCTTGCCAGATAATAAAAAACCAGAAAATGTCTGAGAAACTTTCAGAGCACGAGGAACCCGAGGAGGCTGCTGACTCTGGCTTGAGCCCTGCTAAATTTCATGTGTTTGTGTGGACACTGGACACGATGAGGACAAACACTAAACAGAAAAGACATGAAGATCGACACTGAGTACAGCGAGGGCATGAACAATGGGCACAGTAAAGGCATGAGAAAGGACACTGGACACAAAGAAGACATGAAGATGGACACTGGGCATGGTGAGGACATGAGGATGGACACTGGACACAAAGAGGACATGAGGATGGACACTGGACATAGTGAGGACATGAGGATGGACACTGGACATAGTGAGGACATGAGGATGGACACTGGGCATGGTGAGGACATCAGGATGGACACTGGACATAGTGAGGACATGAGGATGGACACTGGACATGGTGAGGACATGAGGATGGACACCGGACATAGTGAGGACATGAGGATGGACACTGGACATAGTGAGGACATGAGGATGGACACTGGGCATGGTAAGGGCATCAGGATGGACACTGAACATGGTGAAGACATCAGGATGGACAATGGGTAAAGTGATATAAGGATGGGAAGTTGACATGGTGCCAGTCTGAAGATGGACACTAGCCATGGTGAGGACATGAAGATAGCCCGTGGATGCATACACAGGATGGACGCATCAGGGTGAGAGGTAAGAATCCAGAGGTCTATGCTGTGTAGGCTTCAGGTAAACAATGTGACCATGTAGTCACTGGTGTTTTCTGTTTGAGAAGCCAGCATCATTGCAAGTGGGAACACTGTGTCTTTAATGTTCTATAAGTCCAAAACTTTGAAATAGTTTTATTTTTACAGGAAAGATTTTAAATACTAGAATAGTGGTTTTACTAGCACAGTAAGATCAGAATCAGGCGACAAGACCCATCTGACATTAAAGGTCAGAGTGTCAGGCTCTCCTGGTCCGCCCTCCCCTCTCCCCCCAGAGATGTTCTGTGTGGGCAGTGATGAGATTTCCAAGATACATGATGTAGAGCAGAAGGCAGAGGCTCCATGCCTCTCACCCAATAAAACTTGGGTTGTTAACTACAGTCTGGGTGTTCTGAACCCAAAACTCAAAACACTCAGAGGCTAAAGCCCAAGACTGGGACATGAGATAGAGTTCCTCACAGAGGATCATTGTCCCAGGGTGGCCTGGCCTCTCAGGAAGTCCTGGAGCCCTTCTGCTGGTCGTGGGTCCTGGATGTCTGGGATCAGAACAGCCAACTGGACAAAGTTTAAGTTTCTCCTGTTTTCTTTTCCTCATCCCAGAGTGGAAGAACGGTGGCCGCCGAGTCTCAAGCAGAACAAAAATTAAGGTTGTCTGGAGTGGCTAGCAGTTCAGAGCCCAGGAAATTACTCGGGAACAGGGCTCCACTGAGGCCCAGCTGCTCTGTGTTTATTTAGGTCTTTATTTGTAAAAACCCAGCAGGGCAGGGCCTTTGTGCTCTGAGCTGACAAAAACCATGGCCACACCTCAAGCATAAGGTACAAGCGGGCTTGCTCTTGTGGACAGACAATGCTTCCTCCTCCAACCCCGAGGCAGCCACATCCCCCATAGCCTTCCCTGGGCCTCCGCTCCAGGGCAGATCACAGCCGCTCACAGTTGGCTCTCCTGTAAGTTCTCGGAACAGGAGTATTAGACTCTCCAATGACGTCGGTGTATTCTGAGCCTAACTGGGAAGTCTCCTTTGCGTCCAGCTCCTATGAGCGCTAAGGTAAGAGGCAGAGCCAGGACAGACAGAAGGACTTGCTATGCTGGGAGGCAGGCAGCCCAAGGCAACGTATCTTTGTGATTTCTTCTCAGCTTCCCATCCTTGGGTAACTATTAGGGTACAGCGACCAGCTTAGAGGTTCTGAGGCCAAAGATCAAGACCCACAGCTAAGGTCAGGGGCTCATTGTGGCCTTGGGTCTCAGTTCTGTTAACACCCTGTTCCCTTCCTTCCTTAGCCTTCCCACCATGTTAGGCAGGCTCTTCCTTTCTCATTTCCAGAAGCTTCTTGATTCTTCTTCCACCTTCCAAGGCCACCGCATGTTTTCTGAGCCTAATGGGGCCTCTTGGACAGTAACCACTCCCCCTAAAGCCTCCTGGCCCCTCGTTCAGTGACTGGTCTGCAGATCTGGCCACCTTGTTTTGTGGACTGCCGTTCCTTAAAACCAATAGCCCTGCTCTCAGGGCCAAGTCTGGAGTTAGGGGCCAATGCCAGAATGATGGCTCTTTCCCATTACAGTTTCCCCCTTTTAACACTACTTGTTTATAGTAGCAAGTTAAAGGAAGTGATTTCCCTAACTCATCCCCTCTGTGTTTACTAGTTGGCTTCTGCTGTGGCCCAACCTTTCCTTTATCTATGGATCTTTGCCCGGCTCCCATGGAAAACATCTGCTATTTGAAAGACAACAGTAGCTACTATCATTCGATTCAATGACCTTCGCATGACTATATTTGCTGGGACAAATAGAAAAATTGGTGTCCTGCCCCCATTATCCGGAGCTTATGAGATGAAGACATAAAAGCTGGGAGGCAGTTTTCCCTGCTCAACACTCCAGAGCTCACTAGGAGCTGAGAACGTTCCTGGACCGCCATGCCCCCTGAGCCCCTGTGTGCCTCTGGAAGCTTCCAGCTGCTGGGTTTGCAGGCTTGAAACCACACAGGAGGCCTCTGGATGCAGACTCCTGGGCTGTTATCCCTAGGCAATGGCTGCCAGCCTTGGTTGGGTTTCCTTGATCCTCAGTTCTCTTGTTTTTTCCACCCCCTTGACCAACAGGGACACCAGGAGACAGCTGGAGCCTGGTCATGCTGTCCTCCCCAGCGGTGGCTCTGTTATCACTCTTCTGTGACCGGAGCTGTAATATCTCATGGACAGGGCAAAGAACTAGAGCTCCAGTCCCAGGCACACCATCTTCCTTTCCCGGTGTTCTCCACTGTATTAGCCTCATGCTCTGGACGATTTCTCAGTCTGCAGGGCTCCTTCCTTTGCATTTCTGTTTAATTTCTTTTGAGAAGCTTGTGCCCTTCTGCATAGTTTACTGGCTCATGTGACAACAGGTGATGGTCTGCCTGCCTTGTGTCATCTGTAAACATATTGATGACAGCCAACCTTAAGACGCTGCGGGGTGCAGTGAAGTGGGCCTGATGGCTGGCTGGAGGACTTTTTGTTGAAATAAAATCAGATATACAAATCACAAATAGACAAATAGGAGCTGCAAATAAGGCTCAGTCGAATGATTGTCTAGCTTGCGTGACATTCTGGGTTCGATCGTCAGACCACATAAAGCCGTTGTGAGGTAGTTGTGAACTTGAAGACAAGTTCAAGGACGTCCCCAGCTACATAGAGAGTTCAAGGTCAGCCTGGGCTGCCGAGGCCATTTAAAGGAAACAGAAACACAGAAGGGCTAGAGACATAGCTGGGTTGGTAAAGGGTTTGCCACAATCCCTGGTGCCCACATGAGAAGTCAGGTATGTGAATATGTGCTTACCACCCAGCACTAGGGAGACAGAGGCAGGCAGATCCTTGGGACTCACTGGCCAGCTAACCTAGCAGAACTAGGAAGCTCTAGCCAATAAGCAGCTGTCTCAAAAAAAAAAGGTGGATCCTTCCTGAGGAATAATACAAGGAGTTGACTGTGGTTTTTATACTCACACATAGACACCCACACATATGCACTTTTTGGGGGGTAGGTTCGAGACAGCGTCTCTATGTGTAACCCTGGCTGTTCTGGAACTCCTAAGCTGGCCTCGAACTCACAGCGATCCGCTTGCCTCTGCCTCCCGAGTCCGGGATTAAAGGCGTGTGCCACCACTGCCCTGCTCTACAGATACACTCTTAAACATCCTCTCACAGTCATACATACACACACCAAAAAAGAAAACAAAGAAAGAAAGAAGTTAATCAACTTAATGTGTCTATTGGTTAAGTAAACTTTGGTTGATTACATATAGACTTGTTATTTAGAACATTGGTATTAAGGGCTAGCTGGCGACTTTGCCTTTGAGTGCTGTGTGTCCATGTCCAGTACCACACTACCCTCTTTACCCACTTCACCCCGTTTTGTCCTCACAGCTCCCTTAAATGGTTATGCCGATGTTTTCATCTCACAGATGAGGCTTTACCAAGTATAAAGTTACCCCGTTACTGAGTGGCAGGACCAGCATTCCAACCCGCATCTCAACTGCTAGCGCTCCATGGATGTGTGACAGTGGAACAGGCTCTTGGTACAAAACCTTCGTGTCTGATGCTGTCACACAAACTCTGAGAGACAGTCCTCGGCCTTCCTCAGACCGAGAACCCGAGGACAGGCAGGCGCTCCTGCTCAAAAGCTGCAGATCGAATCTTAACATTCACGATCCGTGTTCAAGAAAACCACTGAAGGAAGCAAGCAGGTGTGGAGGAGCCACGGGGAGGGGGCAACTGCCAGCCAGCCCTGGGCAGTCACTGCTCTGGAGCCTCCATGTGCAGCAGGATTTCAGGCCCTGCCTGCTTCTGGGGATGGAGGCTCAGCAGAGCTCTGGAGGCTTTCGGGTTGACGAGTGTGGCGGCCTGTTTGTGGTGAGGTGTAGATGAGCCTCGTGGCTTCTGCGGTGGGAAGGGCGAAGCCGCAGGCCCTCTTCGGTGCCTGGCTGAGGCAGTGAGGTCATCGACAGCCTTGGCAGCCACCATCTCATGCCCTTCGACAGAGGGAGCAAGCTTCTGATGGGAGGATTTTGGTCTGCGCTCATGAGCTTTTCCACGCGGACGGCATCAGCTTGATGTATGAGGGTTACAAGGCAAGAAGACCCAAAACCAGAATCCGAGCACACAAGCCAAGCTAGAGAGCTCACTGCTGTGGCATCGCCGGATCCGAATCACTCTGCCACCTGCCATCTTCTCTCCACTTCCTCATCCTCTTGGCCTCTAGCTATGTGTGAGTCCAGAACTTGCAGTGATTCTCAGTGGGTTATACGTCAGTGATTCCGCTGTGTGAATATACACACGGGAGCTTTTTCTTTGGAGCAGAGAAGGAACGAGGGCCAGACTTGTCCAAGATAATTGTCAGTGAACGTTTTCATTCAGCTCACGAGTCTCCCCAGCCCTAGCAAAGTAAAGGGGCTAAAAGCCATTCTTCCCTGCCCTTTCGATTCTCAGGACTGCACTGGTTGGCTAACTGAGATTTCCTTTCTGTCAGTTTTCAGGACAGCGGTGGCCATTCCTGGGACTCTGAGTGACCAGTCTTCCTGCCCGGCTACTTCTCTGGGTCAGCTTCCCTGACACAGGAACCTGCCACACGGAGATGTCAACACGAGTGTCTCTCTACCCATCAGCCCCGTGGAACAAAGCAACTCTTCTTGCCGAGCTCAGCTCAGAGTGAGCCCTCCCACCAAGATTCTCAGGCGCCTACCCATTACCTTCATCCCAATGGCCAGTTAACCTGGTGATGCTGAGTGAACGGTTACAGCTCGGGCCCATCTAGAGCGAGCATCTACTCCTGACTCTATGCTCCTCTGTTCGGACAACTTTTTCCCCCCCTCTTATTTATTTTTTATTTTTAAAAAGCCCTAGGGAAGCTCCTAGCCTCTTTTTTAAAAAGATTTATTTATTTATTTATTTATTTATTTATTTATTTATTTATTTATTATGTATACAATGTTCTGCCTGCATGTACACCTGCAGGCCAGAAAAGGGCATCAGATCACATTATAGATGGCTGTGAGCCACCATATGGTTGCTGGGAATTGAACTCAGGACCTCTGAAAGAGCAGGCAGTGCCCTTAACCTCTGAGCCATCTCTCCAGCCTCTTCCTCTTCTATTTTTAAGGGAAGAACTCAAAGTAGGAAAGTGCTGCTCAGGAGAACTCTGGGATTTTTCTGTACCACCTAACCAAGTCTTTTTCACCTGACAGACTGGACTAACATTTTCTTGCCAAGCCCATGACGTCATCTGTCTGTCCCTGTTGTTGTAAGTTATTGACCAGCAAATGTGAGGAAAACATTGCAAACAGTAAGGTTTCTCTTGCTCTCACTACTGGCCCCCGTTTACACTTCTCTCAGGGACTCTGATCTCGCATTGCTGTGTCTTCGCATCTGTGGATCCCACTCTCTGCAGCCCACCCACCTTCCTCGACTCATATTCAGGTTGATGTAGGTGAGGACCCAGCTTGGTCTCCTGCCCTCTGTGTGGGTGGAGGTCCCTGGAACACTTTCTACCTGTTCTTCCTTCTTTGGGCTATGAGCCGTCACGACCTGGATGCTCTATTTTTTTTTTTTTTTAATTTTTGTTCACAGCATCCCAGAGTAACACAGAATAGGTTTTTGTTCCATGAATAGAACCAATCAAACCAGGTAGCACATTTTTTTTTCCTCTTCCAACTTCTGACTGGATCAGGCCTCCTCCCGAGTAGTCATCAAAAATAAGACTTTCAGACTAGAAGCACCTAGATAACCAGGAAATTATTCGTGAACAACGCAGGCGTGGATGTCTACAGATCAGACCTTAGGGGGGCGTCTCACTCTACCTGCCAAGTCACATTTACCTGCTCAAACAGGCTCAACCTAAAGAAAGCAAATCCTTCCACGGCAAGCCTTCCTAAATGCTAAGAACAGCTCTCTCGGTTCCCCAGCCTAGAGTCTGCAGTTGGTATTTTCAGATAGAATTATATAAGTTGGGTAAGACTTGGCTAGCTTACATGTCATGATTCCCCCATATTGAAAAATGGTGGATGTTGTTTCAGCTTTTTCATGGCTCGGGGCATCTGGATCTGACTTACTGGGAGAGGGGCCTCCTCCCGAGTAGTCATCAGAAATAAGACTTTCAGACTAGAAGCATTAGTTGATCTTGCTCACTGCTCCCTCTTCCATGAATAACTGGAGACAGGCTAGAGAAAGGGAGGCCGAGAGAGGGTGAGATGTATTCCGTTTTCTAAGAGCATAACACTGTACCTGGAAACAAACACAAGCTAACCCCAGCAGGGCAGAGCAGCACGCACAACCTAACCTTACTCAGAAGATCCAGGCCCTAATGAAATGGGCTGGACTCATTGAAAATCACCTTTGTGGGCTGGAGAGATGACTCAGCTATGAAGAGCTCATGTTGCTTTCCCAGAGGACATAGTTTCTGTTCCCAGCACCCACAGGGACACTCACAATCACCTACACTTCCAGTTCCAGTGTCCAGCGCCCTTTACTGACCTTTGTGGGTGCTGCACACTCACACCACACTGACACACACAGGCAAAACATCCACTCACACAACAAAATACTCCTTTGTATGAATGGAAACCCTACAATATAGACAGGCCGCACCCTGTCAGAAGGCCAGAGACCCTGCTGAATGAAGGTGTCTCCTGGCCTGGTGAGGACCCACAATAGCTTCAGTCAGTAGGAAGGAAACTTCCTGAGAGCTTCGTGCTGCAAAGGCGTTATTAATAACTCGATGCTTTTTTTTTTTTTGGTTTCTCGAGACAGGGTTTCTCTGTGTAGCCTTGGCCATCCTGGACTCACTTTGTAGACCAGGCTGGCCTCGAACTCACAGCGATCCGCCTGCCTCTGCCTCCAGAGTGCTGGGATTAAAGGCGTGCACCACCATGCCCGGCTAACTCGATGCTTTTGTCTGAAGATGCCTGAGAAGACCCAGCCATGTAGAGGGCTGGGGAGCACCCATGGCTCTTGGGTAAGGCTGACTCTGAGCCTGGCCCTTGAGGACACTTTGTCAGGAAATGTTCATCATGGGATGACAAGCCTGGGGTTAAAAAAAAATAAGCTAAAACGGAAAAGTAAGAGAATCAGCAAGTTCACTGGCAGCAAATGTTTGATTAACAAGAATAGGGTTAATTACCACTTTCTCTGCAGCAGCCAGGAACTCACAGAACAACCATCAGCAAATGCGAGCGTCCGAGCACTGAGCGTATTAGATGTCACCAACTGTATCACTGTTAATGTCAAACGCTTGAATGCTAAATGAAAAGTTCATAGGGAAAAAAAACTTGGATTTTTTTTTTTTTTTTGCCCTAAATAAATCAATCATATTCCAAGCTGTTATAGCATGTGGGGCTTCGGTGATTCTTCCTAACGCGTTTTCTGGCTTTTTCCCCTTTAAGACAGAATCTCATGCAGCCCAGGCTTGCCTCAAGTTCACCATGGAGTCAAGAACAGCCTTGACCTCCTGATCCTGTCGCCTCTGCCTCATGCATAGTGGGACTTACTTGCTTGTCTTGCTGTTTTAATGACAACAGTAAAAAAGGTGGAGGTGGAGGCAAGAGGATCAGAGGTTCAAGGTCATCCTTCAGTGCATTTGAGGCCAGCTTGGGCTACATGTGAATTTACCTTCCTTTCTCTCTCTCTCTCTCTCTCTCTCTCTCTCTCTCTCTCTCTCTCTCTCTCTCTGGTGAGCAATAATTACCAGGTAGCCTAGCAATAGGTTAACACACACAGTTTTAAAATGCTTTTTAAGTGTACAAAAAAAAAAAAAACCATAGAGGAAAATTGTTTTCCCATAAGTACCATACTGCCATTAAAAATTCCTCCACCAGGCAGCAAATCCCAGCAAACTGGACTGGATGTGCTTTAATTCTTTGTACTTCCTGACCTCCTGCTTTCATGTGTCCACTTCTAAAGCTAAATAATTACTAAAGAGCCTCCCAATCTTGTCTTTCTTTTATGTGTTTTTAATCATAGTAAAATACGTATGAGGAAATGCACCACTGTAACTGTCATTAAGAACACAGTTGAGTGACTCTGGTCCCTGTGTACCGGCTCTGCCCATCTCCAGTGTTTCTGTTTGCTTGCTTGGTTCATTGGGTTTTGTTTGTTTGTTTGTTTTTATTGTTGTTTGTTTGTTTGTTTGTTTTGAGACAGGCCCTCATGTTGCAGCTCAGGTTGGCCTTGATCTCACAGCAATTGTGCCTCAGACTCCCGAGTGCTGAGGTGGGAGGTACGAGTTACCACACAGGCTCTTTAGAGCTTTGTGCCTTCCCAAAGTGAGATTCTGACTCCTTTAAACACCCCAGCCCCGAGTGGCAGCGATCACTTTGTGTCTAAGACTGAGACTGTGAACGTCTCGTGTGACGGGGGCCATAGGGTACTTATCTTCTTGTGACTGGCTTGTTTCCCCGCAGGCCAGAATTTCCTTCCATTGTAAGGCAGATTCACTGTGTGTGCACGCCACCCTGCTTATCTGGTCGTCCCTCAGCCGACCTTGGGGTGGCTTGCTGTATAGCGTCTTCCTGGGCTACTGCTTTGAGTCTCTTAGTGTGTGTATCCAAGCATGGAGTAGCTGGGTTCTCCCACTTCTACTTCCTGTTTCCTGCCGTGCTGTCTTCCTAGCAACTGTACAGTATCCACCGGCAGAGTACAAGATTTCTTTTCTTCCCATTCCCCCTGGTCTTCTTGAAGGACTGCAGTACAGGGAATCTGTCCTTGCCCAGCATTAGGTCAGAGAAGGCTGGTCCTTCTGAGCTAGCCCAAGGCCTCTGGCTACAGTGAAAACAACATTCCGTAGGGTTAGTCTGGCTGTCGAGCAGAAAGGAGACCCTGAAGGCGCTGTGGGGAGCAGTGACTCAATTTGCCAGCCTCTGACGCAGCTCTCAGCCCCTAGAACTCGCCTTACTCTCACAGATCCTTCTCATGAAATGTCCCACAGGCTTGGACCTCAGAGACAGACACCGCCGTGCACACGATTCTAGAACCAGTCTGGTAACTTTCCCACAGCAACCAAGCCAAGGCCCAGTGGCTCCCTGTCAGGCAAGTCCACACCTCTAGCTCCATGTGCCCCAGTGGGAGAGACTCTTTACATCAGCAGTCCCCGACCTGCCATGTGTCATGTGTCCCCGATCTGCCATGGGTCATCTGGGACCAGCCAGCGTACTTGAGATTATTCCTGTCTTCCACAGCTGACTGGACCAAGACGGTCCAGGGGCCATGCCTGAGAGCAGACCTTAAGCTGGTCTCCGTCCTCCAGGGAGTGCGCAGTACTGGCTCACCTCCAGCTCGCTTTTCTGTAGCTTGCAGATAAGGAACCTCCAGCTGAGTTAGAGTCTAAAGAGAGGGACGGTGTTTGGGCCTAGTCGGCAGAGCAGGAAAGACAAACAGGCTCTTCCTTGGAGACTAGCTGGCTTCCCTGTTTCCAACTGGTGCAGAGAGGACAAGTGGACAAGATCATCAGGCTCTGCTACAGGGCTGGGATGGGGGGGGGGGCATGATAACCGCCACCTCTGCTCTGTGGGCAGACAGAAAGGAACAGTTGCTATGGTTCCAGTGTTTGGGGCCTCCCAAAATTATGTATTCAATTCTCATGCCAAGGTGGTGGTGTTGGGTGGGGGCTTCTGAGAGAGGATTAGGTCTTGGGAGTGGCACCTCAGGAATGGCATGGGTACCCTCATAAAACATCGTAGGAAGAGACTTTCCCTTATACCACCCACAAGCCTCAGTCTCCTCCCTGAATCTCACCCCACCACCTAGGTGGCACAGCAGGGTGCATCATAGTGGCCCCCCCAGTAGCTCTAACACCTCAAACGTGCTCTCTGACAGTCCCTAGATCTCCGTGCTCAGTGACCACCGCCACTCTCTAGTCCTGTCTCTGTGACTCATGGGTCTTCGTGTCACCATGCGTGCTCTCTCCCCGCTTTCAGCCTTTTCTACCTCTGTGCTGAGCTCACTCACTGTGTATATGGGTGGATCTGTGTACTGGTTGCTCACACCCTCAACCCCTCACATCCATTTCACCATATATACCTATCTGGACCAGCACGGGTGCAGTGCTGCTGGGAGCTCAGGCAATGCCACACAGCTTCAGAGCCTCTCTGAGGGGCAGTAACTGGCCAACACCCCTGGTCCTTAGCCATCTCACGTAGCCACTGGAGAAAAGCCAAGGAGTCAATAGCTGGCCCTGGTGTCATGCAGCCCTGAATGCAATGTGGCATGCCTCGCCATCTCTCCCAAGTCAAACTCATTCTTAGAATGCCTCGTAAGCTCTGTGCATTAGTGATGGGAGAGAGACAGGCATAGAAAAACACTGTCACAAAAAAACAAACCTAGTCCCATGGGTCCCAGGAAGCAGGAGTCTGGCTCTCACACACACAGGCTTCTGACACTTACTATGGACCCATCCGTTCCCTCATCTTGTCCTCCCTTTGCTGAGCTCCCTGGAGCGAAGGCTGGACCCACTTGTGTTGTCCTTAAAGCTCCAGGGTAACAGTCTACTGTCTTTTGGATAACTCCAAACCACACACATCTTCTGTGTCTTCTTTGAAACGGAATCAAGACACTGACCCGGTATTTCCTCCGGCTTGGAACCCATGATTCAACAACCTAAACTCGGTTTCACGTACATGACTTCTGTCAGGCTGGCTGCATCAACCCCCAGGCAGGAACTCTAGGCAAGACAGAGGCCCTCCTGTTCCTCCTGCTGACTCGCCTCCTCACTGACCTGCCACGCACACCTCAGCCTCAGCTTGACCCCTGCAGAGCCACCCTAGCCTTTCCCATGTGTGGAGTCTGTGCTGGAGACTTCATATGCGTCAGCTTTCCATTTCCCTTGGCACCACGGGCTTCTTTAATATTCAGGCAATATTATCTTCATTTTACAGAGATGGAAACACACCCACATGGGTGAGAGGACCTGCCAAAGTCACAGGAGCAGGTCCTGTCCACAGGGAAACCCTGGGCCTCAGGGCAGCCACGTTCTGCAGCCTCTCCCACTCCTCCTTTGCCAACACACACCTGTACATGCAAGTGACAAGGACAAGGGCCTGACTTAATCAAAACCCCATGTGTAACTGGTCTCTGACATCATTCAGTCAGACTGGCGACACTGTGCGCGCCTGTTTATGTTGACACCGTGTGTTTGTGTTTGTGGTAAGTTTAGGATTACAGCAGTGGCAGAGGCTGTGTTGATTTAGTTACAGACCCCAGAATGGCGCTAACTCAATCATCAAAAGAAAGAAAACAGCAAGCAAGAAAGAGGCAGCCAGCCAAGGAAACACAAGCTATCAAGGAAAGAGAGGCTTGGAGTTCTGAAAATGGATAGCGCTGAGAAAAAAGACAGAGGGCCTAAGCTCAGCAAGTAAATTACCTTGCTATCTTTTTATTGTTTCAGGGAAAGGCTGCTCTTTCCAGGAAAGTCCTAAAGGAGCCCCAGGGAAGGCGGAGGCCTAATTGGGTCACCAGCGTTTTAACGACCCACACTGTCCAGCAGGCCCTTTGCTCTTACTGATGGATGAGCTGCAGTCAGGCAGTCCTGGGACATTCCTTGCAGCTGGCCTTCTAGGCCGCAAAACTGCTCACCCCAGGGCAGGGAAACCCAGTCTTGGCTTTGCTCACCCGACTGATATATATGAAAGTGGGAGATCCAGACAGGACCCTGGCATCCGCAGGGATGAGAGTCAAGAGTGATGGGCATCCAGGAAGGAGAGGAGGGAAGCACGGGCACCCTTGCAATGCTGTAAGCCTATACTTGGTCAGGTCCCGAACTTCTGGAGCGAAACTGAAAATAAGAGGCAGCTTGTGTAGGCCAGGTGTGGGAGCAGCCCCCCTGGCACTGAACACCTCCTCAATCCTCTACCCTCCCCTCACCCCAAATCTTGTATTCAGGCTGCTCTTTGGTTCGCCTGTGTTTCTGTTGGCATGCATATCAGAAGATGGGCAAGTCAGGTGGGTATACTGCCACTCTCAGGGTGACAGTGGGCTGATCTGAGTGGAGGAGGAGGCGGCAGTGTCATTTGGTCAGGAAGGACTTTGCAGCAGGCTCAATGGAACTTGCGTTTTAGAGGGAGATCAGAGTTTCAAAGCCAGCTTCAGCCACGGAGTAGGTTCAGGACTAGCCTGGGCTTCTTGAGATCTTGATTAGAAAAAAAAAAAAAAAGAATAAAAAATAAATGAAGGACTTAGTAAATTCCTGTACTGTTTCTGGAAAGGACTATGTTTGGCAGAGCTCTGTGTCTGAGGACAAGTTGTGGAGGGAAAGGATGGTTATAGTAGCCAAGGCCTCAACTTGTTACCCCAGGTCTAGGACCACGCTATGCTCTGCAAATGCTGAGATTTACTGACACAGAGGCAGAAGGGGCACGTAGAAGGAGTTGCTGTCTGAAAATGCATGTCGGGTCTCCTCTCCGGAGAGCACGTACCCTGTCACTAGTTCCCACTAGAAGGGTAGAAATCAAGTCATAGCTTTAGTCACCTTGTGTTTACTCTAACCCGGCAATAGAGAGAGCTGTTTAATGGAACAGGAGACAAAAAGCCCATCCTTTTAGAGTGGTCCAGGTGCAAATGAGGACCAGGATGTCTGCAGCTGTGTATCAATCACACTTCAAAGCGCTCTACCAGGAAGACGTGAGGGCTGGGCATGAGGAGACTCAATGCCACCACAATGATGCTGTTGACTGGGCTGTTGATTGGAATCTGGCTAAAAGCACAATCCTATTATTGACAGCTCTGGGTTGGCAAATTCAGCAAGCACTTAAACTGATCCATAAGCCAAAAGTCGATGTGCGTGTACGCTCATGGCCACTCAGAACACAGTGCAGTCAGCACCGTCTTCCTCGATGACCAGGCTCCCAGTGGGGGCAGCACAGTGCCAGCCTGCCCTCTGCTTCTCAGACTTTTACAGGCCAGATACCAACAGCTGCTCTTCCCTCTAGAGCAACTGGCTTGCATTCTGTTCGTGGCGTGCTGCTGCAAGTGCTCTCGCAAGCACAGAACTCTGAATTCTACAGGACTCTTAGTAAGCATGTCTTATGTGAGGTGAGCATTCCAAAGCCATGGGCTACAGTGCAGAATCTGATATCAGTGGACCAACAGTGTCCATTGGGTAAGATGTCCTTTTTTCTTTCTTTCTTTCTTTCTTTCTTTCTTTCTTTCTTTCTTGGTTTTTCGAGACAGGATCTCTCTGTGCAGCCTTGACTTTCCTAGACTTGCTTTGTATACCAGGCTGGCCTCGAACTCACAGCGATCCGCCTGCCTCTGCCTCCCAAGTGCTGGGATTAAAGGCGTGTGCCACCACGCCCTGCTTGGATTAGGTGTCTTTCTTAAACAGAAGGGAGCACAGCAAGGTCTCACATAGACAGGTTGATTTAAAAAAGGGGGGGGGGCACCAATTGCTCATAGGAATTTAAGCCTGCATCTCCCCCAGGAGTAAGTGTGCCATGTTCGTAATCTAGTGTTCATGGAAACTTTGTGATCCATACCCGTTAGGGGCAACAAAAACCAACTGGACATTATAGCCAGGACTGTGGCTTGAACTGTACAGTGGACAGTGGGGTCATTGATGACTTGGGGCCCACAGTGAGGAAGACAAGGGTATCGAGCAGGGGGCTTGACAAAACCCTTGCATTCCCTTCAGTCCAGAACTGTAAGGGCTTGTTTCGGTATCATGAGACCCTTCGTGGCTGGAAAAGTAGGCCCTGTTTCCCAGGATATTGCTCAGATCAAGTCTTTGAAGGTGCTTCCTCAGGCCATGGACTTTGTCCCAATGTTCCCCTATACCTTCCACCTCAGAGCCCCCCTTTTTAACCCTTCGGACTCAAAGGGACACAGTGGGATGCCCTCAATGGAGTGAGAGGATTGCGAAAAGGCTTTTGTAAAGAGCCTGGAGTTCACTGATAAGAGGAGCAGCAATGTTCTGAGGACTTTGGAGCAAGGTCAAAGGGAGAGGCAAACTTCTCCCAAACAGCTAGTATCCAGGATGCTGACTCAGCTGAATCCAGAAAGATAGGGACACAGGAAGGAGTCTGGGGAAGTGCGCGCAAGTTTGAAACACTAAGGAAAAAGGACAAGAGAGGGGAAGGAAGAGAAAGAAAAGAAAAGAATAAGAGACTTGCAAGAAGAATTTGAACCTGCCTGGTGGGGAGGGGTGGGGTGGCTTTGTCATGAACCTAAGGGTACCTGACCCACAGAAAAGCCGTCACTCTGGGGATCGTCACACTGGGATAAAATTGAGCAGGGGCTGGAAAACATGACCTCCCAACCAAACCCACCCACCTTTTGTTTCTGTAGTATAGGTCAGCTAAAAATGACATATTTTGAGGTTTTGCTCTTGAATGCACACATGGGGGGAGGTTAAGGCATTTAAATTGGCCTAAACAAATTAACAGTTACCTTTTGTAGAAGTTTGGCAACGCCACACAAGAACACATCACTCAGGACATGTCTTGGGTCCTCAGGACAGAACAGCTCAGGCTGTGGGCTGGAGCTGTGCGCCTGGGCTGTATGAAGCTACAGCACTCTCCGATTCCTGGAAGAACGCTTGCAAACGTGGCTGACCACAGCAGTTGGACCTCTGAATTTTGTATAATCAAATGATATTGGGGGGAGGGAAGCCATAGCCACAAATCAAATCTCTGAAATCAGTACCCATCTCTAAAAGATTTCTCCTTTAAAGAAAGCTGCAACAGAGTGACGTATTACTGTAATGACAGCACTTAGGAAGGTGGAGCAAGAGGGAGATTTAGACCAAATCCAGCATGAGACCAAAGCGAAAAGAAAAAAAAAAATTTTTTTAAAGGTGTATTTCTCTCTCTCTCTCTCTCTCTCTCTCTCTCTCTCTGTGTGTGTGTGTGTGTGTGTGTGTGTGTGTGTGTGTGTGCGCGCGCGAGCGCGCATGTTGAATGCAGATGGCCAAGTAGATCTAAAGACGGTGTCAGATCTCCCTAAAGCTGAAGACACAGGCTGTTGTGAGCTGCCTAATATGAGTGCTGGAAACCAAACTTGGATCTTCCGGAAGAGCACACTGCATGCCCTTAACTGTTGGGCCATCCCTCTCCAGCCTCTGTAACTCTTTCTTTTTCTTTTATCATTTAAAATATTTATGTGTATGGATGTCTTGCTTACATGTACACCTGTGCACTGTGGGCACACAGTACTCCTAGAAGCCAGAAGAGAGTGTTGAATCCCCTGGGATTGGAGTTAAAGACAGTTGTGAGTGCCAGGTCCTCTTGAAGAGTATGTAGTGCCCCCACCTCTGAGATTCGCTTTTAATCACGCAGCTGATAGTGGAGACCCTATTCAGGTCAAAGGTTGAAGCTGTGTTTCTTCTTTCTGGCCTTCCCTGGCATGAGAGGTGGGCTTGTTGGGGCCCCTGACCCAGTACAGCCATCTGGTAATGTCCCAGGCAGACTCCTGCCCTGTGTATGAGGCATTGCCTGGTGACAGCTGACTCAGTGTCTCTACCTCTGTCTCAATCAGCTGGCTGGGGCCCTCCTGCTCTGTGCAGATGGAAATCGTGTGTAGGAGAGGAGCCGCTCTTGAGGGCTGGAGTGCCCGCCCATGAGTGTCTGAGGCCAGAGGGCTGGACAGCAAGCCCAGCTCTTACTGTGCTGAGCCCTGGGAGTTAGGGCCTATCATCCCAGGATTTAGAAGCCAGAGATGTGTGGCTCTGATAACTTGGGTTAAATGCTTTCTGCTCTGGACTTTAACCAACAGTGGCCCTGGTGCCTGGTGGCATCAGGCAGCTCCTGCTGAGCTTGCAGCCCTTTACTATGTCTTGAGAGAGAGCCCTGGCCTGTAGTGTGGGCTGGACAGAGACTCTGAGAAGACTTTGTGAGTCCAGGCCACATAGACACAGGAAAGCAGGCTCACAAGGGCCATTCTGTCTCCGGCCTTGTACAGAACTGCTGAGATCCAGATCACCCATTTCAGGGCCTGTTTGTAAGCACATTACTTGTTAGACTTTGTAGTTATTGTGGCTCAGATCAGTGTTGGGGTGTGTGTGGGAGGGTTGGAAGGGACACTCAGGGCCAGTTCTGTGTGCTAGGCAGATGTGCTTACCCTTCCGACTACATCAATGCCCTCGAGTCATTTTCAGTTCACCTCTTCCACTCAGTGCCCTCTGAATGAGTGTGAGGAAGAAAGGCCTGTTCTTCCGAAGGAGCTGAGAGTTAAGAAGCCCTTTCTGCTGCCGTCTCCCATAATCCTAGCAGACACACGCAAGCCCACAATTATCACTGACTAGTTCAAGCTGTGCGTGTGTTTGGCCTTCCTCCCCCAAGCCCTAGGAGACATCAAGGTCGACCCAGCCCCCGTGGCGTTTTCTATGTGAATCCCAGCTCCATCCACACTCAGTTCTTACTTGAGCCAGGCCAAGCCCCGCGCTTACTGTATGACAGGTTAACCAAATCAAGGTATCCTGGAGAGATGGCGGTCACTGCTCTTCCAGAGGATCTGAGTTCCATTTCCAGCACTCACATCTGGCAGCTCACAACTGCCTGCTCCCCCAGCTTTAGGAGAGCCAACACCTGCCACCCCCACCCCCAGCCCCCAAGACACCTAGGTCCTGACTCATGTTCCCAGTAATAATTCCTGACTGAAAAGAGGGCTGTATAAAGGAGGTTGAGTTGAGGAACTTGTGTAGTAAGTAGATTGTCCGGGATCGGGATCACCAGGTAGCCTTGAATGCCATCACTAGTGTCACAGAGAAAGATGAAGGGACCGGATTTTGGAGTGGCACGGCCAGGGAAAGCCAGAGGTCACCGGAGGTTGGCAGAGGTGGGAAGGACTCTTCCCTCATCTAAGTATGCACATTTTGATCCCAGTTGCCCAGCTTCCGGGTTCTGAAAAAACAAAACAACAACAACAAAAACCCGCAAGACTCCTGCTTGAGCGCAGGATGCTCTTCACGGCCCAGACCCCTGTCCTCCAGGCTGTGAAGCCCTGAAGAACTATTCTCTAAGCAGGAACCAGAACCAGAACCACCTCCCCATCACCACGTTGCTTGTCCCCAGCTTGACTTTCTGCCAGCGCTCAGGACTCAGAGGCCTCTTCCAGCAGGACACTCTGTCAGCCAACAGGAAGATCATCTAACAGGGCTCCTGTCTGGCTAGGCGTCTCTTAGAAGCTGTCACACTCTGTTCCACTTGACCCGTTCGGCTTTCAGCTCTCCGTGGATGCTGCAATGCAGTTTATCACCAAGTTAAGCCCATCTCTGCAGTTAAACGAGAGTAATAGAATAAAGGTTGCTGACACTGCCTGTAACTGCTACCCAGGAGGGTTCTTAAGTACGGTGATGCTTTAATGTCTGAGTAAAATTAATTCCGCATAGCCATTTTATACAGATATTCATTTCTCATCTAGGTATCTCCTAGAAGTGTCTTTCTTCCTTCTTCTGTGGGTCTTTCCCTCCCCTCACCGGCCCCCCAGCCTCCTGCACCTCACTTTTCATGCGTCATCCATCTCTCTGGCATCCATCTCAGAGGCCACTTTCAGCATTTTCTTCTCTCCTATTTACACTTTTCTGAGGACCATCAGCCATTCCTTCGGGCTTGTCTCTGCCCTCCCCCACCCACACTCTCTCCAATCTGCCTTGTGGAAGTATCCGCAGAGATGCCCCACACACTCGTGGAGCCCCAGTTGTCAGGAATCATTTTCTTCTCTTCCTTCCTGTCTATTACCCATTAGTCTGGCCAAGCAGAGCCCCCGGGTAGGGCTCTGGGAGCCAAAGTAGGACACACAGAAGGACAGAGCAATTGACAGCAGCTAAGGGCCTGGAGATCGAGGGCATCCGGAGCAGTGTCCACAGGGACAGTCTTTGGAAGAGCCCAGCAGGGGTGCAGAGCCAGGCATGAGGTACAAGCAAGCCCCAGAACAGACTGTAGATGCTTGTGGGTACAGCTGTAGGAAGCAGCACAGAAAGGCGTTCTGTAGAAACGGGCTCCATATCAGAGGAGCTTAGAGACACCTGCTCCAACACGTCTGCTCCTGAACACCCTTTCCTTCTGCTGGGCTGTCTGGCCAGACTCCTCAGACACATGCTTGGTCTCTGTTTGCCTTTAACCTGTCATAGCAGGTGGGTTCTACAGAAGGACGTCCCCAGGGCCTCCAGTTCCGTCCCACAGCCTCCAAGGAAGACCCTGTGCATAGCCTGTCCCCACATTAGCCACACACAACTCTAGCACCAAAACGCCAGTCACCGACATTGCTGTAGTCTCCTACTGCATCTAGGAGGAAGCCAGAGCTCCCATGGATACACCAAGTTCTTTGCCAGCACTACCCTTGTCTCGAGCCCTGCAAGTGGCGCGCCTCAAAGTGGGTGACCTGCAAGTGGCACGCCTCATAGGCCCGTGACAGCTTCCTATACACTTTCACCTTTCTGGGACTCGGGGTGGAGCCTGGCACGCTGTGAACACTCCACTCACCCCTTACATCAATAGGCTGTGAGTAAAGATGGCGACAAAGTACAGAAAGGACAGAAGTAGGCAGTTTAGGGGCTCGCCACTGCTGCTTCCTCGGCCTCTGTGACCAACCACCTACTGAGGCACACAAGGCCCATGTTATCCTGAGAGCAACTCTAGTCAGGGAAAGAATGAACCCTGAAGAGCCCAAGGCTGGACCCTTTGGGTGATAGCAGAATGAGCAAGGTTGGGTGGGAAACACAGCCTGAGGAGATTCCTGGTTTCACTACTTGACCATGTATAAAGGCCAAGGCTTTACTCGGCCACCATTGTCCCTTTCCTCAAAAGAGCCATGCCTCTCTCAGCATCTGTAGAAATGGTCCCAGGACACCTCTCCCAACACCGCCTGTGGAAATCAAGACATCACCACCTCATGCCTGTAGAGACCAAGCTCTGTGGATGGTCAAGTCTCTTAGGTAAAAACGGCACAGTATTTGCTTGTAACCCACGCTTACCCTTCAGCATACTTTAAACCATCCCCGCTTGATGAGCGATCCCTAGGGGACAGTGACAAGGAGAAGGGCCCGTATGTGGCTCAGAGCAGACGCACTTTCTGGAGCACTTTCCGTCTATGGTTGGTTGAGTCTGCTGATGTGGGACCTGTGCAGATTCGGGGTATATGTTAAGAACTTGGGATCTCGCTGGGCGGGGCTGACAGGAGAAGCTGCAGCTGTGTGAGGCTGTTGTTCATCCTCCCTGACCGGGAGGACCTGCAGACTCCACGGTCCCCGCTTGCCTTCTCACCCCGGCCCATACAGCTCAGCTAGGGGAGAAATCACACAGCGGGCCTCTGCTGTAGTCTGACTCCTCAGCTCAGAGATTTCACTAGAACTGCAATTCTTTTTTTTTGTTTTTAAGATTTGTTTATTTATTATGTATACAGTGCACATCAGATCACATTATAGATGGTTGTGAGCCACCATGTGGTTGCTGGGAATTGAACTCAGGACCTCTGGAAGAGCAGTCAGTGCTCTTAACCGCTGAGCCATCTCTCTAGCCCCCATGAACTGCAATTCTTGAAGTGAACTATAATCACGTATGCCGTCTTTGGGGGTAACCGAATGACTTCCTACCCTTGCGGCTTATACTGACAATGGTAAAAAATATCTTGCTTTATGGCTACAATTCCCTTTGTTTAGTTATAGGAATTATTTCCACAAAATGATTCAGATTGATCCATTATCTAGGCATCTGCATTCCTTTTATGTTGAGTGCTGTGAAATGGTTGCTATTTCACCATCTCTGACAACACCCCGAGCACTTCACAGGACTCACTCCAGTAGCGTCAGCTGCTGATGGAATCCCAGCCTCTGGGCTGCTGGGGAGAAACTAGTCTGAAGCCACAGGCCTGTGCCTCTGGGAGAAGCTGCTTTTCCTCCTGGGGAACACTGAGGTGGGCGGAGGCTCAGGTGGGAACACGGGTTTAAGAGAACCAAAGCAGAGCCAGAAACTTGAGAGACGTGTGCGCGTGTGCGTGCGAGTGTGTGTGTGTGTGTGTGTGTGTGTGTGTGTGTGTGTGTGTGTGTGTGTGGTGGGGTGCCCGGCTGCATGCAGATCCTATTAGCAGTTGTCAGAGATAAAGCCAGGATAGCTGTGGCCCTGGGAGAAGCTCTTGTGTTGTGGCAGGCTCCCGTGAGCAAGGCTGCTCCAGCGCTGCATGCAGCACATGAGAGAATGGGCAGAAACACTGCTGGAGGCTCTGTCCCTGTATCATTTACTTTCTGTGTTCTGTGCACTGCGGGTGCCACTTTCAGCTGGTCACTTGCAATGGGACATCAACCTGGGCGCTAGCCTATTGTCCTCCCACTGCGTAAAGGCTGGGAGAGCTCAAGGGTCTCTGAGGGCCACACGTGGAGCCCCAAGCCAGGAAGGTAGAGGTCATAACAGAGGAACACGGGGTGAGTGGGCTCGGGGGACACTGTGTCTTGGGCTGCCCCTGCTATGCCCTAGAGTGGGCATTAGAAGGCACCCAGCCCAGCTGCCTAGCTTCCCAAAGGAGAAGTGGAATTCTCATTCCCTCTGCTTCCCACTCTCATCTCAGGACAACACGAGGGAGCATCTCATCCCTGAGGGACAGGACCCTTGGGACCTTCTCCTAGCAGGACCTGGGTTCCCACACTCTGAGGATCGTAAGAGTGCAATGTGTAGAGTGCTGACTCCTCCTGCACTCTGGACAGTGACAGCACAGAGCACACATGTGCCATACCCAGAGAACACACACACACACTCATAGCACATATGCGTTCATACACCACACACATATTTACATGTTCAGGTGCTAACAGACCACACAAACAGCACAGACACATACAGTCATGCTCAGAGTGCACACATACACACCACATACGCTCATACATAGACCATACGCTCACACAGTACATACACTAAGATACATATTCATACATAGTCCAAACAGAGAGTACAGACATGCCTGAAGAAGTTCTGGGACCGTGCCTGAAGTGGGGACTTCTATGGTGGGTTCCAGCGTCGTGGGGGAGCTGACAATGGGGAAGAGCACTTACCTGACACGGTCATGCATGCAGAAGACAAGGCAGGCCTTCCGTGCACGAAAAAAAGTACATATATATTTATGTTCATTGGTGATTTGCCTGCATGTATTTCTGTGTGAGGGTGTCAGATCTTGGAGTTACAGACAGGTGTGAGCTGCCATGTGGTTGCTGGGAATTGAACCTGGGTCCTTTGGAAGAGCAGTCAATGCTCTTAACTGCTGAGCCATCTTTCCAGCCCCCAGAAAAACATATTTTTGTTCTTGTAATATGGCCCTGTAATCTGGTAGTTATTTTCAGTTAATTCTAAAACAGCCTCTGAAGATGGCGCCATCTTGAAGAACTCACTCTTCTCCATTTGACCTGCCTTAGTAAGTTGTCTCCGGACACTGAGGGCAGGTCCTAGAAGATGGGTGGCCATGTCCTGGTCAGGCTTAGCACTGGGTGTGCTGGGACATTCCCGTCTGGCCTGTCCCCACCAGACATTCAGCTGAGTGTCCAGGTCATTTTCTGAAGATGTGCTGTCTCAGTGGCTCCGTGTGCACCTGACCTGTGCGTGCCCACAGAACAGCCTCATGTTTTCCTGCTTCCTCTCTGTCCCTTTGGCTTCTCTGGTTCTAAGCACCGTTGGTGCCACTTGCAGTGGGGCAGGGCATCCACCTGGGAGTCAGCACTTCCTTGGACACCAACCATCTCTAATTGGTGTCCCCAGCCATGGAGCGGGTTTCTTCAAACACTCTATTTAATCTGGTAATACATCCTCCAGAAGGTGGTATAGAGCCAAACCATCAGCCCCAACGTGCCCAGGGGACAGCGCCAGGCTCCGCTACTCTTGTGGGGGGTAGATGCGAAGCTGTGCCGCAGCCTGCCTGCCTTAGTACTCCGAGGTGGGCAGTCAAGCTCTGTGACCTCTCAGGCATATGGTTAGGGAACCGCTAAATGCAACTTTTTTTTTTTTTAGATTTATTTATTAGTTATTATGTATACAGTGCTCTGTCTGCATGTACACGTGCAGGCCAGAAGAGGGCATCAAATCACATTACAGATGGTTGTGAGCCACCATGTGATTGCTGGGAATCGAACTCAGGACTTCTGGAAAAGCAGTCAAGGCCCTTAACCTCTGAGCCATCTCTCCAGCCCTGCTAAATGCAACTTTTATCATGTGGGATTTGGGTTAAGTTTTTAAGATCTGCAGCAAAGCACGAAGTGCGCTATTTGTAGATGAAGGGCGGGACTTTCCCAGTGATGTCTGTTTTACACTGACAGATCTGCGCCAGCTAGAGCTTGAACCAAATCCTAACACCAAGGTGTGGAAAGGAAGCTAAATCTAAGAGAAGCCATCACCAAACTGGATAATCCTGAAGTAAGTATCAATCCCAGATTCCTCTGTCTTTGAAAACCCCAGGAAAAGCACATAGGACGCTCTGGGGAAAGCTGTGGTGTCCACACACAATGGGGCGGCTTACCATCTTCAAGGAAACAAGTCCCTGAACTCTGGGTGCTCAAGGAGGCAGACTCCCGAGGGTCCAGGAAGGAATGCAATCCTCCAGACACTGGGTTTGGTTCAGTGAAGGCCAGGCCCTGTCACAGTGATATACGCCCGCCAGCCGGTTTAAGCCGGTGCATTTGTGGCTCTTCCTCGTCAGGCGGCTCCTCCCTGCGCTGACTCGGGTGCTGGCTTAACTGCAGCTCCTCTGTGACCTGATTGCTCTGGGGCTTTGACATGTGCACCTTGCCCTCCCCACATCCCTGGAGGCTGCGGCTTATTGATGCTTCCCAACACCTCTGTTCTCCTGACACTCAGCCATCAAAAACATTCCTTTCCAATTGTGCTTCTGCCATCATATTTAAATTTTAAATGTTATTTATTCTCTGAAGGTTTCGGAAAGCCTATTTTTCCCATTGCATAGACACAACCCCTTTTCTTTCTAAACATATCTATCTTATATGTATGGGTGTTTTGTTAACATGTATGTATGTGCCTGGTGCCTGAGAAGGCTGGAAATGGGCATTGGATCCCCCGGAACTGGAATTACAGGTGGTTGTGAGCCAGCATGTGTGTGCTGGGAACTGAACCCAGGTCCTCTGTAAAAGCAATCAGTGCTCCTAATCACTGAGCCACCTTTCCAGCTCCTGGACACCAACCCCTACCCACTGACGCTTGTTTTTAAACTCTATTTTATTATAGGTATTGAAGTCTCTACCTCTCTTCCACCAATCCCTTAACCTGGGTAAGAGAGAAAGAAGGTTGGGGAGGGAGGGGGCGCAGACCCCTTTACTTTTCCTGACTGTTCAGGGTCCATGGGTTCTTTGGGGCAACACCAAGCTCCATCAACAGCAAAAGCAGCAAGCAGTCTCCTCTAAGCCGCTGCTTGTCTCTCCTGCTATCTCCAAGCTGCCACACCATCATCTCTGGTCTCTCCAAACTACTACACGCCACACGCCACCACCGAATGCCGCGCTTTCTCTCTCCAGGCTCTCCTATTTATCTCCCTCAGAGTTCTAGACCACGCCCTCTCTGCCTCACAAGGCGGGCTGTTACCAGCTGCCAAAGATTATGCCCAGCAGGAGGCAATTATGAGCTGTGGACATCCTAAAGCCCAAACTAAAATGTCACACTTGGAATTAAAACAAAAACATATTTACACAACATAACTGAGTTTACAAAGGACCCAGAACTTCTACCCCACCTGTCCTTCTAACTCTTGGTAGTGCTTACTACGTTTCTCCCGGTTTGTTTTGTTTTGGTTTGGGTTTTGGTTTTTTGGGAGTTTTTTGTTTTGTTTTGATGGGGTTGATTTTTCAAGACAGGGTTTCTCTGAGTAGCCCTGGCTGTCCTGTAACTTTCTCTGTAGACCTTGAACTCACAGAGCTCCACCTGCCTCTGCCTCTCAGATACAGGGATTAAAGACATGCACCACTACCCAGCTTCCTTGTGTTTTATTTCAAATTGTTTGCTAGTTTATTTGCTTTAGTTTTTGTTTTGAAACAGGGTCTTACTACCTAGCCCTGGCCGCCTTGTACTTCTTCTCTGGTCTCGGCCCCCTGACTCTGGCCTTTCTTTTCCACAGGTATGTTTGCCTACATGCCCAGCAATGCTGTCTGCTAGCTCAGGTCCCAGTGGTTGTCCGGAGCCATGTGCTGGAGTCAGCACCTGGGGCTCTGCCCTAGGATGACTGGGCACCCTTGGAGACCCTTATGTGGCCACACTTCTGAGTTTAAATGGAATCCTGCAGGAGCATAAGTCAAAGCCATGCCACATTTGAGAAAGGGGAGGTCAGTCCCAGGCTCAAAAAACAAAACAACAACAACCCCATAGTACACTCGACCTCACCTGTGAGCTGACATCCTTAAGCTCTGAATGACAGGAAGTGAGCCATAACAGCCCAACTCTTCTCCTGTAAAACCTTCACTGCCAACTTCCTGGATTTAAAAATCACTGTGGAAAGACACCTCTGGGCGTGTCTATGAAGGTTTTTCCAGAGAAGATACACTCTGAACACAGGCAGCAGCATCCCATGGGCTGGGGTTTCAGCCTGAATGAAACACGGGAAAGGAGGAAGGTTTCGAACACTACCGTTCATGCTTTCGGCTTCGTGGATAATGTGCCTAGATGCCTCATGCCCCTATCAACACGTGACTGTGGGACAGATATTAACCTCAGGATTAGGCAGCTCCTCGGCCCAAACCCTCTCCACTGTGGACTGTACTGTCAGATTCTGAGCTAAAAAAAGCTCACCCATAAGTTGTTTTTCTTGAGTATTTTTGCAGCA
Organism: Acomys russatus; assembly: GCF_903995435.1. Taxonomy (NCBI): domain Eukaryota; kingdom Metazoa; phylum Chordata; class Mammalia; order Rodentia; family Muridae; genus Acomys; species Acomys russatus. The sequence goes on along the minus strand of NC_067162.1, from coordinate 48,047,488 downwards.
ACAAGCAAAGTAACAAATACACCCTGGTAGAAGGGGTCATGCCCGCACGGCAGCCAGGGAGCAGTCACTGACAGGGGTCTGTTCACTGCAATGGGCTCTCCAAGACTCCTAGACTTAGCCTTAAAGAGAGCAGGCTTCCTCATACCTCCCCAGGAGGGGGACAGTGTCCAGAGACTGGCTGTCTTCCTGAGTCTTCTCCCACAGTCCTGTGAACACCTCCAGTTAAGACACTGTGGCAGTGCAGTTAGAAAGACAGCACGACAGCCACACAGGCAACTGTTCTGACTTAGGATGAGGACATTTGCCGTTCACCTCCCTCTGACCAGGCTCAGCATCAAGAGATCTGCGTTTCCCTCCTTCATCCCGGACTTTACTGACACACAATGGTAGCACAGGGCACCAGGCACAGGGGATAGGAGTGTCCTGAGTGTGTCCCAGGACACAGGTGGCCATGAGTAGTAGCTCTATAAGATCCTTAGCACTGTCAGGGTGTGACCTCACACTCGACTATGCAGACTGTCACCATCCATCTTGTTAAATAAAATAATTTACATAAAATGCTGTTATTGTGTGTTTATATGTATGTGTGTGTGGTGTTTTTTTGGTTTTTTAATTTTGTCTTGTTTTGATTTTTTTGTTTTGTTTTGTTTTGTTTTGTTTTCTGAGACAGGGTTTCTCTGTGTAGCCTTGGCTGTCCTGGACTCACTTTGTAGACCAGGCTGGCCTTGAACTCACAGCAATCCGCCTGCCTCTGCCTCCAGAGTGTTGAGATTAAAGGGGTGAGCCACCACCACCCGACTTGTGTATGTGTTTATATGTGTGTGTGTGTTTATATATGTGTGTATTTGATTGTGTTTGTTTATATGACTGTGTTTATGTCTATGTTTATATGTATGTGTGTGCATTTGTGTGTGTTTTTTGTATGTGTGTTTATATGTGTATGTTTATATGTATGTCTGTGTATTTATATATGAGTGTATGAGTTATTTGCCCTGCATTTGTTCACTTAAATTTTGTGCTGAAGATATAGATTATTTATTCAAAAAAGTCACAGCTCATCCTGACTCCACGCAAAGTGATCAGACCCGAAACCTGATGCTCATGCTCCCTTCTCGCTCCTCTCTACCCATCTCATCTTCTGCCATACGATGCAGTTGGGTCCATGGTTCATTCAGAAAATCATTATGCAAAGACGATTGCACAGTAGGTGTCTTCTGGGCCTGGGTTACCTTGTTGCACGTTATGCTTCGTGAGAATGATCCACGTTGCTAATATCTGTTGTTACAATTTCATTTTAAATTGTGAGTGTGTGTGAGTGTGTGTGTGTGTGTGTGTGTGTGAGTGTGTGTGTGTGTACACATACCACAGCACATGTGGCAAGGCAGAGGACACTTTCAGGGGACAGCTCTCATCCCCATGTGAGTCCCAGAGATCACACTCAGGTTGTCCAGCTTTGTAGCAGGCACCTTCGCCCTCGGAATCTTCGCTCTGGCCCTCATTTCAAATATTTTAAAACTATCAAGCAGCAGATCAAGTTAGGTTTCAGTGCATAATTTATATGCCTGTTAGAACAATTATTTCTTCCATTTGTCTCAGCTACCAGCAGGAGCAAAGAATGGCTTGCATTTTACATGCAGTTGTATAATGGGCTTGCCTTTATGTAAAACAAATGTCAGGGGGACCGATGCATCCATTCGTGGCATCCTATTGGATGCCCCAGACCCCTTGGTGGTTTTGTCTGAAGGCTCAACTCCCAGAATTCTCAGGAGACCTTTTTCTGGAGTCAGAGCCTCCCACAGGGACACAGCCTTGCTCACCCTAGAACAGCCTGACAATGACAACACAGTCTAGTTGGAGTGAGGCCTTCTTTATGAACCTGGCAGGGCCACGCGGCCTTCCTAGAGGAACAGAAACTGGAGTGAGTCGGTGGGAACAGCATTTTAACTGCCTCCTCTCGTCTGCGTCTGTTATAGTCACCAGGCCACTGAACCTAATGGAAGTTGTATTTAGCTAATGAAATAGCCCGTGGCCAGATCAAATAGCAATGAAATCCATTACCTCCTCATCTAATGAGGAGGGGCGCCAAATTGAATTTCATATGCTAATGTTTTCAGAAGCAAAGCAAAATCAAACTGCAGGGGCAAAACGAGATATTTGGGATTTGCCAGCAGAGTGCCAATGTGTCTTCTTGTTACCCTCACATCCCACTCTGCGCCTGACCGTTGTGCTTAGTCACATCTTTTACTGCCAAGGGACCCCACAGATGCTATAAAAAAAAACCTCATGGGGGAGGTGGGGGAGGTGCTGGATCAGCCACGGGTGGCTGTCAGGCAGTCAGTCACTCATGGAAAAGGCAATGTCTCCCCGCAGAGCAGGCTGCTGGGTGACAGCTTGTGGGCATAACTTGGTGACGTGTTTAGGCAACGTCCCTCAGCACCAGTCACTGGTGACCCAAGCACTACTTATCAAGTCCTTACATCCTTGTGGTAAAGCAGCCAACTTAGTCACTTTCCCTATAAAACCCAAATCCCAGCCGGGGCCACACTGGAGGACAGGTGAGTGGCAGGATCTGATGACAGGACAGTCTCCGTGCCACTGGCCACACTGGGTCAGTCACTGTAAACAACAGAGCCATTGCACAGGGTGGCACGGAGCCTAGCTGCCCGTTCTTTTGAAGGCAGAAGTAGCTAGCCAGCCACTCAAAGGTGTAGGCTGAAGAAGGGAACACGGACAGTGAAGAGCTGAAGACGTTATCAAGCGAGAGGAAAGAAACCACAGAACTCACCCTGAGCTCTGCAGGGAGCACTAGAAACTGCAGCCTCTGCGTCCAGAGCTGAGTGGTCACTCCTGCCTGCCAGTCACCGTGGCAGCTCTTGCTCCATTCCAGGGAGCCTGTGGTAACAGGAGTGTGACAGATTCTTTCAGATTCTGATTCCTGACCCTCCAAATGTTGTCGTAAGCCACCTCCTAGAGGCAGCCTGGCCGGATCTGCCATGATGCAGCCTCTTGCCTGGTGAAGCCAGGTTCCTTGCCGGACATCCAGGGCCTTCCCAGGGCAGCACCGTGCCTTCCACTGTGTCTACCAAGAGTCCTGGCTCCACCCTCAACCCTTGAAGTGCCCCTAAAGACAGGGCCTATCTTAGATATATAGTTTACCCTCCCCCTCGCTTCTATCAAGCCCTGGTGGCCTTTTATATCATGACCTAGATGTTATCTCTTTCCAGTGTAGACTTGGCAGGAATACAATTCACAAGAAGAGACTTATACTCCGAGATAATCCAGGCATCTGCCTGGACTGTGAGCGAGTGGTGTCTACTCAGGATGAGCGAAGAAAAAGTCCAAATCCTAGGGTAGCCTAGAGGCAGCCCTGGCCTCTGGTCCATAGCTGCAAGGTAGGCTGACAAACGGCCAGCTCCTGTGGCTCTCACACCCTCTCCCTGAGGTGTCGGTGTGTGACTGGGCCTAGGGGGGCACTGGGCAGTGAAGAAAGCTCAGCTGCTCCCTTCTCTTGGCTTCCCTCTAACTTTCATCGATGAGCTCTCTCTACCCTCAGTCCCTTCCTGGTCCCAATCTGTTTACCTGCGAAATGCAGGCTTGATCCCGTTTGTTTGTCACGTTGTGGTAAGACTGAGTGACAGAGCCTCCTATGGATAAGACACTCTGTGTCCATGGGGTCCTTCTGTGAATCAAAATGCTGGGACCTATTTCCTGCTTAATCTAAATAAAATTCTTCTCTTTAAAAAGCTTTCCAGAAAAGCATCAAAGAACACACAACTTCTGGAACTCTTCCACCCCAACCCCCCACTGCCCTCTATGTTAATATTTGACAACACCAGACCACATTTTCAAAGTCAACAACAGCTTGCGTGTGTCACTACTAGCTCCCTTCAGGGTCCCCACTACATTTGCATCTGACGGCCCGTGACTGTGTCTCAGACTTCCCTTGTTTGTCGGGATGATCTGGACAGTTTTGAGGGATCCTGGGAAGATTTTTTTTTTTTTGAAGATTTTTAAAAAATGTGCTTTAACTGGGGCTTTCCTGTTTTTCTTGGGGACAGACTGACAGACTGGGACATAAATGTGGGGGGTGGGGGACCGCAGAGACAAACACCCTCTCATCCCATCCTATATGTTTGTTTCCAACTAACTCACAGAGGAGCTCGAGCCTTGCTTAGTGGCCATGAGGGGTTCCCCTGGGTCTCCCTGCTCCCAGTCCCCTGGTAGCCCCTGCTCCCGCACAGAGGGCAGAGCTCTGAGACCCAGAGACTTCCCGCTTCTTTGCCTCAGTAGAATCCTTTTGCAGGACATCAGCTGGTCAGCTGACGCTGGACCATGTGGGCGGGGCTTTAGCACAGAGCAGCTTTGATATGCACTCTCCCTTCCCAAGGCCAGGGCAGAATTTAATGGCTGCTGGAGGCGATGGCACCACAGAGCAGTGTTCAGCTTCCAAGGAGTATGTAATGTGGACGAGAAGGGGCCCTGCACTTGGGGAGCCACGGGGGCCCTGTATTTTCTGTTGTGTGACAGCACAGCCAGATCTCTCTTGGGGAAACTGAGGCCAGGCTTCTGCTCTCAGTGTGGAAGGGCTGTGCTGTGCTGTGCTAGGGATTGTATGTCTCCTTCTAACTTACGACAGAGGTGGCATGGCCAATCAGTGTGAAGTAGGCTCTGACACCACATGGCCTGAGACTAGTTACCCAAACTCAGTGTTTTCTGTCACAATTCAAATCTCACATCATGCTATCACTTCTTGAGGGTAGTGTGCTTCTTTCTTGGGGATTCTAGTCCTTGGTGACTCCAAGACTTGGTGTGCTATGGATCGATGCTCTGCCAGAGCCTGCCACTCCTGAACTCTGCCCGGAGTAACATACAGTCCTCACCTGAGGCCAAGCATGGCGGCAAATGTCTATAATGCCAGTACTCAGGGGCTGAGGCAGGAGGATTGTTTTGTAGACAGTCCTGGCTTTAAATTGAAACCCTGGGGCCTGGAGAGATGGCTCAGCGGTTAAGAGCACTGATTGCTCTTCCAGAGGTCTTGAGTTCAATTCCCAGCAACCACATGGTGGCTCATAACCATCTATAATGTGATCTTATGCCCTCCTTAGGCCTGCAGGTGTACATGCAGGCAGAACTCTGTATACATAATAATAAATAAATAAATCCTCACCTGTTCATTCTCAAGGCTGCAGCTCAGACACCTGCCTGGCCCACTATGATGTACCTCTATTTCCTCTTCCTCCTTGGCCTATGTGCCCGGCTCTAACCACATTCTACACTAGCTAAGCCCACTGCGTGCTTGGTCTATGCCTGGTCCCTCCCAGCCAAGTCCCCATGCCCGGTCCTTCCGTGTCAAGCAAGAGATTGGATCTGCTTTTCATGTGCTCAGAGTTCCCTACGTGAGCCCCACTCCCTACCATACCCCCATCTTCCCCAAGTGATGGACGTGGCCAGTCCTGCCTGGCTCAGCTCAAACGTCAGCTCCGCCACAAAGTCTCTTCTCACTCATTTCTTCTCTATTCTTGTCAAAATGATTGTTCACTCTTCCTTCTCTAACGTCTTGCCCAAGAACCATCTCCTGTTTTCTGCTTTAATTTTTCTGGGTTTTTTCCCCATTGTAGGTGCTATAGGCGGGGCTGCACGGGCTCGGAAACCCATCTCTCACAGTCCCGGGTGCAGAATACCCAGGATCAAGGCGGGGGTGGGTTGCTCTTCTCGCTTTGTCCTTACATGCTTGTCCCTCTGTGTGTGTCTGTGTCCTAATTTCCTCCTACAAAGGCACCAGCGGGATTGGATTTGGGCCCACCCTAATGACCTAATTTTAACTTTACTACTTAAAACTTCCAAATATGGTCACATTCTGAGACACTAGGGGTTAAGATGGTAACACAAGAATCCAAGGGACATGATTTACTTTGTAACATCTTCTATCCTTCCTCCCTCCCTGTCTTTGCTATGAAAACAGAAGCTGAGCCTTTTGATAAAGATAAAAGGACAGTGACCATGTGGTCTTTGTCCTTGGGTAGCACCGAGCAGCCCAAAGCTGGCAGATTTTGAGGCACCTGAAGGCTGGGAGCTTCTGCGTCACTCCTGCTCTCTCCACGCTGTGCTGGAAGCCATGGCCAGCTTCCCATCCCAGGGAGACATGGCTTCCTAAGGATGGACTTGTAATCGACTTGGAATTTATGATGGCTAGAACTGTGTCTCACCAGTGATGATGGGCACACTTGTAGTGCTAGCACTCAGAAGGCTGAGGCAGGAGGATTGTCACAAATTTGAGGCCTGCCCTAGCTACATAGCAACTTTTTGTTTTGTTTTGTTTTGTTTTGTTTTGTTTTTCGAGACAGGGTTTCTCTGTGTAGCCTTGGCCATCCTGGACTCACTTTGTAGACCAGGCTGGCCTCGAACTCACAGCGATCCGCCTGCCTCTGCCTCCCGAGTGCTGGGATTAAAGGCGTGCGCCACCACACCCGGCATCATAGCAACTTTTTTTAAACGGTCAGAGCTGAAGGAGAGAGAGGAGAAATTGAAAAACAAAGGCAGAATTATACATGGATGGAATAAAGGATTAGGAAATACTAGTTAAGTTGAACCCAAGGAAATTGATACTGAATTTTTATTCTTGAATGTTTTTTTTTCCTAATGGACTTTGTCATCAGAATTAATGGACAAAGGTCAGCAAATACATTTTATTTTGCTTTTAGATCCATAAAATATAGATTTATGTTTCCAAAGAGGCAATAGCTCTGCCTAGTGGGGGAGGGTAACTTCCACGATTTCTTCTATTTAGATATTTCACACTTTCCCATTGCAGTGTATAAAACATCTAAAATTGTAACTGCAGTGATGAGTTAATATGTTACATTTGACATGAGCCAAAAATAAAAATGAGCCTCATACTCTGAAAATAATGAGCAAATTGTTGCAATCTCACAAAGTGTTTTGTTTTGTTTTGTTTTTGTTTGTTTGTTTGTTTTGTTTTTTTGAGACAGGGTTTCTCTGTGTAGCACTTGCCTTGCAAGTGCTGGTATTAAAGGCATGTGCCGCTGCCACCGTTTTTTGTTGTTGTTGCTGTTTGTTTGTTTGTTTTTTAATACAAAGTTTTATATAACCTAAGCTGAACTCACTGCATAGGATCAGATGGCGTTACACTCTTCAGACTTTCCTGTTTCCAGCTCTCAAATGGTTGGGTTGTAGCGTGCTGCCTTTCTTCCCTTTGAAAAAAGTTTAAGGAAGTAAAAGGTGATAAATTAGAAGAGGCCGCCTCGGGCTGGACAGATGACTCAGTGGTTAAGGTCAGAGGGTAAGGACCCTCTTACAGAGGACCCTCGCTCAGTTGCTAGCACCCATGTTGCCTGTATGGAAATCCGGCTCGAGGTGATCTGACACCCTCTTCTGAACTCACGCATACATACCCACACACAAGCACACATAGGCACACAACTAAACAGGATAAAATGCCTCTTTTAAATTTTTAATTATTTGGGCTGGAGAGATGGCTCAGCGGCTGAGAGCACTGACTACTCTTCCAGAGGTCATGAGTTCAGTTCCCAGCAACCACATAGTGGCTCACAAGCATCTATAATGTGCTCTGATGCATACTGTATACATAATAAATAAATGTTTAAAATTTTTAAAAATTATTTAATTACTGCGCAATAGCACCTTAGCTACCACTGTGCTCACGGCCACACTTTGTTCTACTCACAACGGTGGCAACATCACCAGATAAAATCCTTCCTCCTTCCTATCCAGGAAGGATTCCCCCGCAATCGCAGCTGGGCTCTCTGGGGTTATGACCAAAACCAGGTGTCTGCTGGCCATGCTGGGCTTGGGACAGCAGCCAGGCTCTGGCAGAGAGCTGCCATGTTCCTGGCCGGCCACAGCCCTTCACCCCTGTGCTGCTGCTTCTTGGCCTTCCAGCACTGCAAGTACCTGGGAATCCTGATGCCCACAGCAGGGTGGCAACAGCTGAGGTGTAATGCTGGGGCAGGACCTGTGCAGGGAAAGCTGTAACCAAAGTGAAACAGCAGCCACTCTGACAAGGACACCAGCAGCCGCTGGGGCAGCACCTCCTGTGGGAAAGTGGCGTGGTGCACACCGCCTCTGCTTTTGGCTGTTTAGCATTTTCTATACAGATGTGAAAGACCCCCTAGCCAAGTGTTTCTGGTGACACGGCATTTCCCACTCGGGTTCTTTAAAGCCTGGCTCTTAAAGGATCCAGGTTTGGAAGGCAAGCCTTACAATAAGAAAGGCCAGCTGGGTGTGGCGGTGCATGTCTGTTATCCAGTGCTTAGGAGGCAGAGGCAGGGGTTATTGCAAGGCCAGCCTGAGCCACGGAGTGAGACCCCATCTTTAAAAAAAATAAATTAATTAAAATTAAAAAAAAATTTTTAAACAGATAAAAGAAAACTAAAATCTGTTTTATCCTCAGAATATTATTTTAGTTGAGAGAGAAAGAGAGAGAGAGACAGAGAGAGAGAGAGAGATTTCATATTGTTACAGTCAGTTGTGAGCTGCTCAGTGCCGGTGCTGGGAACTGAACTGTGTCCTCTGACCTTCTGAAGAACAGTAGGCACTCTTAACCTCAGGGCCATCTCTCCAGCCCCTGGCTGGTATTTTATATTTTTTTGTTTGCTTGCTTGCTTTGAAACAAGGTCTCACTCTACAGGCCAAGTGGCCTAGAAAGGAAATGCTCCTTTAAGAAGCAAAATACGACCAAAAGCCAAACTCTACAATGCCGAACTACATTAAACTGAATGAAATGGGCCTAAGATATTGAATCTCTAATTTCTCCAGATAAATGTTCCCTCACAGAGAGCAAGGAAGCTGGAAAAAAAGTTATAGACTCAATAAAAAAAAAAAAAAAAAAAAAAAAAAAAAAAAAAAAAAAAAACTTCTAGAGGAGGAAAGACGCATTGGTAGAGTTGGGCTGTGGTCCGTAGGAAAAGCCACCAGTGTGCCTACCCACTGAGCCGTTGCTCCAGACACAGTTACTGTCTCTTATCTAGTCTGGTTTTGTTTTCACAATGGTGAGCCTGTTCTGGGCCTCATGCTGTTAGTTTTGACAAACCAACTTGCCTCCATCTTAAGCTTGAAAGCCATTTTATAGGAAAGATGAACTAGACCCATTCTTGTTTATGATGAAATCTCTGCTTATTAAGGGTTGGGCTATACCCTATAACTACAACTGGTTTTGTATAGTCTGTTCCAGGAATTAGCAACCACACAAAAGGTTATTATGGCCACCTGCTGTATAGTCACCATGCCATGACCACCTTGTCATGACCACCTGCTGTAGAACCACCTTGCCATGACTACCCTGACATGACTACCCTGACATGACCACCTTGTCATGCCTACCTTGCCTCCACGTCTTCTTTCAGGAGGTTGCTATGACTGACTTCTTATGCTTATGTTCTGCTCTGTAATGCAGCCTATTTGCCTGCCAAATCCCCTATTTAGAAACCTCTACTCCTGAACTATAAAAAATCTTATCTTGCCAAGTGAGGTGGCACACACTTTTAATCCCATCACTCAGGAGGCAGAGGCAGGCAGATCTCTGAGAGTTTAAGGCCAGTCTGGTCAACAGAGGGAGTTCTAGGACAGCCAGGGATACATAGAAAAGCCTTGTCAAAAAGAAAGAAAGAAAGAAAGAAACAATAACAAAAAACCTAAATAATCTCTGTGTTAGCCTTAGCTGTCCTGGACTCACTTTGTAGACCTGGCTGGCCTCGAACTCACATCTATCCACCTGCTTTTGCCTCCTGAGTGCTGGGATTAAAGATGTGCATCACCACACCCGGCTTAAAACCGTCTATTTCACCCATGCTCAACGCTGATCTCTCGAGCTTTTAGGGAGAGGCAGCTAGTACAAAAGCTTGCTTTAATTAATTTGGCCATGATTTGGGCCAGTGGTTTCCCTCCTCGTATCTGTGGGAGTAACAGTTTCCTTCACTCAGAGCAGTTGTGCCACAGCAGCCTCCTCTGAATGGAGAGGCTGCCAACAGCCTCACCTGCTCGCCCAGCCCACGCCCCTTCACCTCTTCTTCGCACACCACCCACTGTAAAACACTCCGTTTAAGGACTGTGCCCCATGTAGTTTGGCGATGGATACACGTTGCCTGGCTGTCCCAGTGCCTGGCCCGTAACATCTTCAGTCTCGCACAGGCGGTTCTTTGGGTATGGGTCTGGTCAGCTCTCGGAGAATGCAGTGTACCAATGCTGATGGTTTTTCTTCGTGAGGGATGGCAGCACACAGTTCACTCTGTTTCTCCTTTTTTCCAAGTAAATCTCTTTGCTACTCTGTCTTTGGCTTTGGCTCTGATTTATTTTTTTCATCATATTTCACAGATGGCTTACAAACAGGAACCAGGGGAGATGCCACAACGTTAGTGTCAGTCAGCCTCCCCGTAGGAAAGAAATTACATGCCCCAGGGCCTTTCGAAGACACTAAGCGGCAGCTATCTGCAAGTGCAGAATAGGATTAAGGGCTCTGGGGAGCAGCAGGAGGCAGGGTTTTTATCACCTCCAGGCTTACCAGAGAGGTGAAGCTTATGGCTGGTGTACTCTCTGCAGAGCCTCTGCCAGCCTGATCTTACCATCGGAGGGTGGAACTGCTAGGAACCCCAGGTCCCCGGACCCCAGCCCCTCCCAGCTTCCCAGGGCCCACAGGACCATCCAGGAGGAAGCAGAAATAATTGATAGAGGAGGGGCCGGTCCTAAGCCCCTCCCCCAACACTCTACAGGGAAAACAGAGATAAATTCAAGCCTATATGAAGGAGCAAGAGGACAGGTTCCCAGGAGGGCTGTCTAACGTCCGTATTTTTAGTCACCATGCCAGACTCGGAATGCATCTGCACAGGGCACGGGATTCCTTCATTCTGTAACTGATCCAAAGTCAGGAGCCTCTACAAGGGAAGGCCTTGCGAGTGACCCTGGATGCTGCTGCTCTTCCGTATTTTCCTCTGTCAATCAATAAGCACGACAAAATGGGATGCCACAGTCTGAGCTGCCGCGCTGCCCACGGAACGGTCTTCCGAGCGGGTTTCTGTATCAGCAACCCAGAGCAAAGCGTCCTCAGACTAGAGACACAGAGGAAGCAGCCAGCTAAGTCTTGTCCTTCTGCAGTTCCCAGGGCAGGTGCCCCACACAGGACAGGGATGAGGATACAGCGTTAGCTTCTTGCATTGCTTTCCAGGGACCAGCCTGCCTCCTAACACTGCTACTCGGTAGGGGCAGGTGCAGACCATCTTTGACACCTCTTCCATCTGTCACTATTTTGTTCTCTGCACTTGGCCCTGGGGTCAGGCCCCTAGAATTCTCCCTCCCGTCTAAGACAGAATAAGGTCTCAGCCATGTTGTTTGTCTATAACGAGAACCAGGATTTTGCAAGCTATGAGTCCCCAGTTGGAGACACTACATTCTGCTATCTCCTTCCATCAACGTTTGCAGCCTCGACCTTCAGAATACGCAATTTCAGCTGTCGCAGAGGAGACACAGCAGCACTTCAGATTATACAAGCTTTGCTTTGGCCTCCTCGGATTGGAGGGTGGCAGGGTCCCCCCCCCCCCCGTCTCCCCTCAGCTGAGGTACAAGAATGGTGCATCCTTTGGATGACAATGTTTGCCTACTTGAAATTGAGCAAAAGAGTCCAAGGCTGAGCTGGTAGTCCCATGGGCTGGCAATATTAAGAGCTGGGCTGACTGATATCAAGTTGAACCCTGTAGGCTGAGGCCTGGCCTCTATGCTCCAGCCTGGCTTTTGTAACCAGCCTGATATGTTACTGATAAAAATATAGATCTGAAGTGATGGGATAACAATTGAGTTGCAATCTGAATAAATTAATAAAATTAAAATTAAAAAAAATAAGAAAAATACAGATCTGAAAAATAAAATGTATAGACAAGCTGCACCGGTAGAATACAAACTGAATTTCATTCAGACGCCTTCCTTACCCACCTATGTCCTGATCGTTGATAGCACCCCCAACTGTAGAGCACCTCTAAAGTCCCCATCACCCCATCAGGCACAGGTCCAGCCCCTCACATTCTCCCCACACCGTGAGGAACCCTGAGCTCTGTTAAACTCAACAGGCCTCAGGGAGGGAACTTGGACCAGAACGCCATATTGGAGAGAATGTGGCCATTGACCCTCACTTGAACTTGGCACGGATTTGCTGGTCCCCATCGCTGGGCAGGAAGAACCAGAGGAAGTCAGGGGAGGGATTCAACATTTAACGGCCACCTCTATTCTCCAAGTGTCTATCAAATTTCCACCTTGGATGTTTCGAAAGAGAACATCTGTGCTGTAGATCATCTGTAAACCCAAGTGGGCCATTTGCCTTGTGAGGTAGACTGAGAGCAGCCACCTGGCGCTCGTGTGAGGTGAAGTGCTGGAGACAGGTCGGTCGGCGGGATGGAATTCCAAAGGCACTGAGCAAGCCTCCCCGGTCTCAGAGTGGCTCCAAATGTCCCACTGCTTCCTGAAACCCGAGTGCAGTGACACTGAGGGGTGGAGTGATGTCTGCCACTCAGCAAAGGAGGAGGCCAATGCTGGGACATCAGAGAGACAGAATCAGTGTCACGGGCTCTCATCATACAGGAAAACCCGGCAGAGCCCTTGCAGGGGGGTAACCAGGCAGCACAGTGATTTTCAGAGCTCTTGGTGCCATAGACAAGTTGACACGTAACCTCTGTTCCTAGGATGTGGAGTGACGTAATTTTCTATTCTGCACTGACTGTCATTTTATGTACTCAAATGAAATCCTAGCACTGTTGCTATCCAGCTATTGGTTGAGTGTGGGCAAGTAACTCAAGTATCAGAAATAAAAGAAATTTGAATTTGTTTTGAGAATCAAATAATTACAGAAAGCATAGCTGAATGCACACGTACACACACACACACACACACACACCTGATGCACTGTGGTTGCTATTATCACCGTGGATGGAGTCTGATCCTTAGGCCTGCCCAAGCTCCTACCAAGAGGAAGCAGCACCAGGTGGCTATACCACACTCTCCCCAGGACCCCAGCCAGCCGCCCAGCTGCTCCTCCCCAATGTGACACTCTTCTGAATAGCAGCTGGGACCGCAGGCTTCCCTGAGGTTTGGTTGTGACCATTCAGTGCACATCATCTCCTGAGGTGGCCCTGCTAGCTTGCTTCCTCTCATCTACCTCCACAGACACCACCCCAGCCTTTGAGTGCATAAGTCTTTGATATTCTCTCTCCCATGGCATTGTTTCCTGAGGAGTAACATGGTGTGGTCTTCACTTTGTACCAGCCGGAAACGCATTCACACAGCAGAGTAGTCAATGCATTTGTGAGAGGAGTAAAGGGTGATTAGGTTACCACTCAATAAGGAAAGAGTCAGAGAGCCAGAAAGACAGACAGACAGACAGACACACACACACACACGGAGAAGTGGGGAGAGGAGAGGAAAGGGAGAAAGTGGGGGACTGTTCCAATGCCTGCTACCTCTTTACCACCACCCCCAGCGCCTCCACCTCACCTAAGCCTGAAAGCATCCGGCTGAAGTGATGATACTTCCTAGCTGAGCCCCACTGACTGGTGCAGAACAGCCTGACCCACACTTTGGCCAGCGCTGGCCTCTGCTCTCCCCACACCTGTCAACTGTTAGCAAACATGAGATTTTTCTCACCAAGACTTCTTTCTGGTTCTGTCTTTTGTTGCACTTTCCCAGTTGTCCTTTGAAGGAACAGTTTTTTTCATTGGGGAAACCCGTGACCTCTGACCCACGCCCCTCTGGCTTCCAACTGCTCTGACATGACTCAGACCAGGAACCTGAACTGTGAAAGGCGTTCGGCTGGTGCACAGAGGAGGAATGCGGCTTCTCCCCTAACAGCTAAGCCCAAACCAATGTGCACTTAAATAATTGCAGGGCAAAACTTGCACGCTTTAGTCTCAACGTTGATGGTCACACACTGTGTCCTGTAACCCAGTGGCTGCACTCATGCCCTGCTGCTGCAGCTTTGCCTGCCCTCTGTGGTACCCTGCTTCCTTGGCCCTCCTGCCTTGAGCATCTCACATCCCCCAGCTCTCATGTCTCTCTCGAAAGCCTCCTAGAAGTGGGCTTAGCCAAGCTTACTTCACAATTTGACAGATCCACAGAGACAGCCCTGCTGCTCAGCTGATGACTGGAAGAGAGTTGCCCCACCTGCTGGCAACCCCCAAGGGCCACAACACCCCCTTCTTTTAGTCTGTCTCCTCGTTACAACTTGGAGCTGAGCTGCTGTTCCCGACAGTAGCCATGTTAATTTTGGAAAAGCTGAATCACGAATATTTGGCCAGCTCCAACAAACCAACCTCCGCCACCTCCACTACATCCTAACAGGTCACAAAGCCTTCAGGATGGGGTATGGAGCGTAGCCTCATGGCTGCCAGCAAAAGCCAGCTCCATCTTGCCCTGGGCACTTTGTCATGGTTGGTCTCCCCTGATGGTCCCCAGGGGAAGCTAGGTCTCCAGATGGAGCCTTTTGCAATCTGTTTGTCTAGGGCACAGAAAGTCTACATAGACGTAGTCTGGGAACTAACCCTCTTTACAATCCTGGAAATGAGAAAACAGAGTCCAGGAAATGTCAGGTATTAGTCACTGTTTGGGCCACGTGACTGGCAGCCATCAAGGACAAGCTGGGTCTCTCGGCCACGTGTGGAGACGTTCCAGAACACCATTCATAGGAGAAGGGTCAGCAAGGCGTTGCCTATGGCACTCGCTTCATGAAGGCAGCAAGGGAGTGGCCAGGACTGGAGATAAGGCTCGGCTGTTAAGAACACCTGCTGCTCTTGCACAGAACCTGGCTTCGGAGTTCCCGGCACCCACACAGTGGCTTGCAACCATCTGTAACTCTGGTTTGTATGCCACCTCTGAACTCCACAGGCACCAGGCATGCATGTTACACATGTACATACATGTAGGCCAAAACATTCATACATATGAAACAAATATAAATTCTCCCCTGCCCCTCTGCCTGCACAAGGTGCTAAGCTGAGTGCATACACTCTTCTCTTTATATCATGAAGTGTCTTAGACTCTAAGGGATGTGGGTGAGCAGCGAGTCAGAATGCAGCTTTCCCTGCTGTGAGGGCTCATCTTGCCAGCCTGACTATACCTGCTGTCGGCTAACACAGCGAGGCGTGCCTATGAGGGATTTTCTTTTTAGGTCATTTGAAGTGGGAGATTCACCCTAAAAGGAGGCCATGCCATCTTGAGGGGGCCACTTGAAGGGGCGTGGAGGAAAAGAGCATGCCTTTTGCTGTTTACTTTATGCCTGCTAGCCTTCACTCTCGCTGGCAAGCTCCTCTGCTCTGTTACTGGGGCTAGAACTGACGTCTTTGACATTGCAATGTGGACTGGAGACCAGCAGCTCATTGGGAACCCTCTGGGACTCCAGAACTGGGACTGCTGAGACACACAGTCCTGTGACCTGAGCAAGTGCCAGATGGACTACCATTGTTGAAATGGCTGGTCCACAGCTTGGAAGCCACTCTAATCATACACACACACACACACACACACACACACACACACACACACACACGTGTGTGTGTGTGTGTATATGTGTGTGTGTGTGTATATGTGTGTGTGTGTGTGTATGTGTGTGTGTGTGTGTGTGTGTATATGTGTGTGTGTGTGTGTGTGTGTTCATTCATTCATTCTATCAGTTCTGTTTCTTTAAAGGACCCTGACTAATACTCTAACCAGAATTCACTATAGATACCTCCAACAGGAAGACTGTAAGAGCAAACGCAGCCAACATCTGACACATCTGCCTCGGGGATGACCATGTGCCCCTGCTCACAAAGTACCTGCACCCCACACATGGAGTGGCTGTGACAACTGTCTTGCTCAGCTCCTCTGAGGTGCCTCTCTGTTCAGGGGGCACTAGAGAATGAAGCCTGTGTGTGGCCTTGTTGGGGTGGGTGTGGCTTTGTTGCGATGGGTGTGGCCTTGATGGAGTGGGTGTGGCCTTGTTGGAGTAGGTGTGGGCCTGTTGGAGTGGGTGTGACCTCATTGGGTTGGGCGTGGCCTTGTTAGGGTGGGCATGGCCTTGTTGGGGTGGGCATGGCCTTGTTGGGTGGGCGTGGCCTTGATGGAGTGGGTGTGGCCTTGTTGGAGTGCGTGTGGCCTTGTTGGAGTAGGTGTGGGCCTGTTGGAGTGGGTGTGACCTCATTGGGTTGGGCGTGGCCTTGTTAGGGTGGGCATGGCCTTGTTGGGGTGGGCGTGGCCTTGATGGAGTGGGTGTGGCCTTGTTGGAGTGCGTGTGGCCTTGTTGGAGTACGAGTTTCTCAGTCCACTCTGCTGCCTTCAGGTCAACATGCAAAACTCTCAGCTCCTTCTCCAGCATCATGTGGCCTGCACACTGCCATGCCTCCCACCATGATGACAATGGACTAAACTTCTGAAACTGAAAGCAGTCCCTGTTGAAAGTTTGCCTTTAGGAGCCAGGCGTGGTGACACATGCCTTTAATCCCAGCACTCGGGAGGCAGAGGCAGGTGGATCGCTGTGAGTTCAAGGCCAGGCTGGTCTACAGAGTGAGTCCAGGATAGCCAAGGATAGCACAGAGAGACTCTGTCTCGAAAAAAAAAAAAGTTTGCCTTTATAAGGGTTACTATGGTCATGGTGTCTTTTCATAGTAATAAAGCCCTAACTAAAATAGCTGGCCATCACCGGCTTCAAAGGTACAGGGAGACATAAGCTGTGAGCCACAGGATGCCGGTGACTCCAGAAGCTACAAAAGGAAACAAGTTCCCTAAGCCTGTTACTCAACACTATTGAGCACTTTATTTCTCCCAGTGAGGTCCCGTCAGATTGCTAACCTCTGCAGCAGTAGGGTAGTAAGGCTTTGTTGTTTAGATGCCTGAGTGTGCAATTTGTTAGAGCAGCAACAGGCAATTCACACAATGAGTGAAGTTTAAAGTATTACGTGATGTCCCGGAGAGCTGGCTTGAAGTGAATGTCCAAGCCCACCTCTCTTCGGAGGATAGACAGATGTGGGAAGATAGACAGACAGACAGACAGATGCTCAGCCAGAGCTGTGGCCTCTTGCACAAGAGTGAAGAGAGGTGGCAACACAGGTCATGACTTCATGCAGTGCCTTCTCACTGACTCCCACACTGCTTTGGGGCACAGACTTCAGACTGGGCCCCTTGGATTTCTGCCAGATGAGTGCTAGCTTTCCTGGGGGTGGCCTGTCCCATAGGTGCCACAGGCCAGCAGGAATAGTAGGTTCATGGAAATATGTACACAATGCTCTCAGACTTTATAAACAAGTAACTGGAAATTAAAAAGTAAGTTATAGCAGTCTTAGGGGCTGGAGAGATGCATCCATAGTTAAGAGCACTGGCTGTTCTTCC
Source organism: Acomys russatus (assembly GCF_903995435.1). Classification (NCBI taxonomy): domain Eukaryota; kingdom Metazoa; phylum Chordata; class Mammalia; order Rodentia; family Muridae; genus Acomys; species Acomys russatus. The sequence continues at coordinate 48,030,115 of NC_067162.1, read as the reverse complement.
AAAGGACCTGGGTTCAATTTCCAGCACCCACATGGCCACTCACAACTGTCTGTAACTCCAGTTACGGGAGAATTTGACATCCTCGCACACATACAAGCAGGCAGGATACCAGTGTACATAAAATTTTAACTGACATGCCCACAGGACAGTTCCTCAGTTGAGATGTCCTCTTCCCAGGCATCTCTAGTTTGTGTCAAGTTGACAAAAGTCTATGACAGAAGCCAGTGGCAGTGGCACCTCTGTGGCGTGCTGATGGGGAAGTACGGGGATTGCAGCTCCACCGTGGAGGGAGGGGAGAGCGGAAGCCTTTGCTGAGTGCTGGCTGTGCACTAATTCCTCACCTACCTGCAACTTATGCCCATGTCAGCCCACTGGGTGGGGACCATGCTTACGGCTAGATGTAGGGGGTTGGACAGCCTGGGATGTAACAAGTCTTTTTGCGCTGGGCGCACCTCTCTCTCCTTCCCTCTTAGAAGCTGCTCCCCCGGTGCTTCTCCTTGTCCCATCTTTTCCAGGCTTGGGAAGCTGCTCTGTCATCTACCTGGGGGGGGGGGGGGGTTGGACACACCATCAGTATGTTCCAGAAGACAGCTAAGAGACACAGGTCCCTCCGGTCTGAAGTCTACCATGCTGAGGCTGATGCTGAAGGCTGTGATGCCAGGTACCATTGGCTCTCTGGCCAGATGTGAAAGGGGTGGAGGGAGTTTGGCAGCTTTCTGCACAGTGTTCTCAACCATCATGCGGCATGTCCAGCTGGCACTCACAAAAGCTGCAGCCTACTGGTTGCTACACAGCAGGGAATGGGTTAACTGCTATCAGATAACTATAACAGTTAATTATTTTTTTAAGATTGTATTTTTTAAATTAGGTGTATGCATGTATGTCTGTGTGTAATTTGCACACATAAGTGCAGGATGAAGAGGGTGTCGGAGCCCCCGCAGCTGGAGTTACAGTTGGTCGTAAGCCCCTCTGACACCGGTGCTGGGAGCCTAACTCAGGACCTGTGGAAGTGCAACAAGCTCTTAATCACTGAGCCATGTTTTCTAGCCCAATGACACTTAGTCTTGATTTCTTTCCCCTTTGGCTGTGTTGAGAAGTGCAAAAGTTAGTAAACGACACTTTCGGGGTTTCCATGGGGGGCTGGGGGGAGCAGAGGGGGAAGGGGCACCCTGAATGGGGCCTCCTTATTCCATAGACTGGGGGCAGGATGGACCGGAAGGGGAAAGAAGATGCTGCCAGCACGCACACACACACACACACACACACACACACACACACACACACACGCTCCCACTAGGCTTTGTGGCCGGCGCAAGGTGAGTGAGTGGCTGTTGCTCCAGGGTCCTCCGTCTTGGCCTCACACCAGGCTCAGGATGGGTGAAGTGAACCTAACAATAACCTGTGACCTCTGAAGTCCTGGTCCAAAGGAAACTCTTCAGGGTGTTTGTGCTGGGTATTATGTCACAAGCAGGATGGCATCTGTCCACTCAGAATGGTCACTCCCCTAAATTCCCTCCCCGAGAGAGCTATACCCTCTTAACACCATGAGGTCAACTTCTAGAATCATAAAGCACCCTGGGACACAGGCTTCGGGGCTTCCGCTGCACCACTGCAGGGGGATGCGGTCCTAGCGCCCGCTTTCCTAACTTGGTGCCTTATAGATTGCACCCCCTCTCTCCCCCACACACCTGTAGCCCCCAGATCAGGTACAGGTATGTGGAGGAGAAGGCAGAATGTTCACACATAAAGCTCTCAAGTCCTCCGGCCTCCCTCAACATAGAGCACCACTGGAGTCTGGACCTTCCCAAAATATGCAGAGGGAAGCTGGGTGTGGCGGCACACACCTGTAAACCCAGCAGGCAGAGAGGTGGATGCAGGTGGATCTCTTGGAGTTCAAGGCCAGCCTGGTCTACAAAGTGAGTTCCAGGACAGCCAAAGTTACACAAAGAAATCCTGTCTAGAAAGAACAAAGACAAAAGTGCAGAGTCCCAACCACGCCCACGAGGCTGTGTGGTGAACAGATGGGACGCTGATACTTTAAACACAAGAGTGCTTCCTAACCTGTCCAGGCCAAGGCCTGCCCGAGCGTCTGTTCTCTTGGCAGAATAGGCAAGAGCTCTGTCCACAGGTCAGAATTTATTTCATAGCAACTCGTTTATAGCATTTTCAAGTACAAGACTCTGTCCAACATCTTTGACATGTGAAAACAGAAAAGCACAAGTTGGTAAGGCACCCGCAGAGGAGCGAGGCTCCCCTTCTGGCTTGAGGCTTCTGGGTAGCTGTTCACAGATCTGCTGAGCAGAAAACAGCGATATCTGAAAGCTCACTTGCACACATGATGGGGTGACAGCTTTGGAGCCTGTGACGGTGTTTCTCAGGTAAGTCAGCCCACACAGAGTCAGGCTGAAAAGGCCTTGCTACACACACAGCTCGCCCAGATACCAAGCTGTACATCCCACCACGGTTCAGCTTTGAAGAGAACCAATATTACGTTCACCCAGGCACATACTTTTACAGATCTCTCATCCCAAATCTCTACTCTCAAAAAGTAAAACTGCAGGAAAACCTCAAGTACAGTCAGACCTTATGGCTCCACAGGATGCAGTGACCTATTGAAAACTTGCAGGTCATTGTCAACCCACTAGATTTGTGGCATAAACAGTCCAGGAGTATGTATCCAGAAGATGGCATAGCATCCTGCATCCCCAGCGGCCCAGGGGAGGCGTGTGAGGCCCAACAGTCCTGGCGCAGAACTTCAAGTTTCTGTTCTCAAGGCTCATTTCCTTAGTCTCAACTACATTTGCTTTATTATAACATTTAAAATTAAATAACTCACTCCTCCCCCACCCACTCTCTGTACAAAGGGCAGGTAAAGACTCACTCAGAGGCTGGCTTTCCAAAACAGCCAAGCACGGGAGGGCAAGCTCAGTCACGAGGTCAGTTACATGTGTTTCCACACGTGAAGCAACGCTACCCCTCAGGCCACAGTGAAACACCTCAGGAGGGCATGGCTGCTATCACTGGCACTGTGCTGGAGGTTCAGTCACAGACAGTTCATGTATTCTAGTGGTTCAGCAATTAGCCTTTTAATTTTGTTAAAGAAAGTCTCCAGTCCTATTTACCAGCAGGAAGAAGGCTTTGATCTGAAGCACGGCCTGATCTTTTACTTTTTTTTTTTCTCTATAGAAAAACAGATGGCTGATTTTTCTTTTTTAATATTCAGAAAAAAATTCACAGACAATAAAATTTTGTTACCAGGTGGCCAAACAGAGGTAACTTTCCTCACAGCAAACTGGAAGCTGTGACTTGTCGTCTGGCCCCTATGGCATCTTGGAAGTACCTACCATGCTGTGAAAGAGCTTTCCTGATAGAGGGCTGTATCAGAACAGTCATAAGACCCTCACTTTAAAGGACAAGGATCGCAAGCATGACCCCCGGCAAGAAGCTGCCGGTGGGTAAGGTGCTGCACGTACCTGCTCTCCCCCTCCCCCCTGCACCCCACACCCTACACAGTGCCTCCCTAGTCACAGAACTCTGAAGGCACTGGGGTTCAGAGGTATGTTCATCCCATATTTTAAGATGGTCTCAAAAACGTGTAAATTAAGATTCTATAAAATGATGTCTATTCAAAGAAGTGTCAGGAAGAGGAAGACACCGTACCGTGAGACCTGCAAGCATGCTTTCGTGTGTCTCAGAGTTCCATCAGCAAACCAGCCAGCGTGCGTGCGTGCGTGTGTGTGCACGTCCACCCCACAATCATAGACTATGGCCTTCCAAGATGCCCACTTCCTGACAAATGGGACGACATGAGCAGGGCAGCTTAAAGCCCCTGGACAAGAACTTCCTCTCGCTTCCCTCACCAGGACACAGACGGCCCAGTGCACAGGCCAGTTCTGAAAGCTAAGAGCACTCTCTGATCTCAACAGGACGCTCCCTGAAGAAAAGGCCAGCTCTACACCCAGCATTTGCCTCCCAGGAGCAATGTCCACCATTTTCATAGCAATGCAACTGGTCATGTGATTTTTTTTTAAAAAAAGGAAGAAAACAATAAGCAAGCCCACTCTTCCGTCCTACACAATGCTAGGAGCTGGGTTGAGGGATGGGGGTTGAGGGATGGGGGGGGTCGGGGGGAGGGGTTTGGTTGTTTTAAAATCTTAAGCAGGTGAGTCTCAGTAAATGACAAAAAGAATGGGTATGAGGTTTTGTAGGCAGAAGCCTGTCACTTTTTTTTTTTTTTTGCTTACAAAAACAGATAAGGTTTGTGTGGTTTCAAGCTGGGGCTTACTCGCCAGGTCTGCTATGCACGTGCACTGAGCACGCAGTAGCCCTTAATCAGGAGACGGTCACATTCTCCTTTGTCCTGTACAATGCAGCACGCCTTCCTGCCGACACGAAGCTTTGAAGAGCCCTTTCCATATGAAATGTAAATTAATCCAGAGGTCTACGGCTCTACGTTTCCAGAGTTATGGGGGGCGGGAAAGAAACTTAACTCCCAGACTTCTTTAACGTATTTTGCATATGAATCTCAACTCTAGACTCAACACACAGGAAGCTGAGGGCCGAAGGGAGTGCTTCGAGGGCTCGCTCGTCCTACGACCACAGCTTAACCACCAGCTGCCGGCGAGGGTCAGGCCAGGCAGCAATACTTCCTCCACCAGGACTTGGACAGGTCCCGCACCTTATCCGGGGTCCTGCTTTTAGACTTCTTTGGCTGTTGCTGGGAGTCTGAGTGCTGGATGCCAGCAACGATGGCGGCGTCAAAAACCTCTTTGAGGTTTTTCTGTGTCAAAGCTGAGCATTCAATATAGGAGGCGGCTTTGATCTCCTCGGCGCACAGCCTGGCCGCCTCCTCGGGCACTGGCTTCTCTTTGCATTTGTCCAGCTCGATGAGCACTTTGACATCTTCTCTAAGGTCCGACTGTGTCCCGACCAGGATGATGGGGGCCTTAGGGCAGTGGCACCGGATCTCCGGTACCCACTTCTCACTGACATTCTGGAAGGAGGTGGGGCTGACCACACTGAAGCACAGCAGGAAGATGTCAGCGTTGGTGTAGCAGAGGGGCCTCAGCTTGTCAAACTCATCCTGAAACCAAGCGCAAAGCCATTACCCTTGGTAGCTCTCACTGCCTTAGTAAGTGACCGTTAGGGGCAGGATGGGCACAAAAACAAACCAACAAACCCAAGCCAGTGTCTCAGACTTGCCCTCTGCCTGCCCTTGAGACACGGGTGAAGCCTCTATAAGCTCTGAGGGACAGCATAGCCTTCATGCTCCAAATATGTTCTTTGTCTACTCAGTGACCACAAGCTCCATGTCATATGCTGTAGAAAGGCACTCAAAGCTGGTGAGATCATGCTGTTTCTGGCCTTCAGCCTGCAGTGACCCAACTCTCTCCCTCTCTCTCTCTCTCTTTCTTTTCTGAGAAAAGGTTTCTCTGTGTAGCCCTGGCTGTTCTGGAGTCACTTTGTAGACCACACTGGCCTCGAATTCACAGGGATCCATCTGCCTCTGCCTCCCTGAGTGCTGAGACTGCAGGCATGAGACACCATACCTGGCTTCCAACTCTCTTTCTTAACTTGTGGGACTTGGCTACTGTGAAAGTCGGTGCTCACCTATGTTGGTACCCAAGACTTGACCTTAGTTACTGCCTTCTGACATCTGTGAAGGATGCCAGTCCTCCCACCAGCCCCAGCAGACAGTGCAGAGCCACGCTCCTCAGAAATAAGAAAGGCTGAGAAGTGAAATTAAGAATCTGTGTAGGCCACTATCAGCAGCACTTTAAGGGACTGGCACCCTCACTCCCACCCCAGGCACTGGTAATACCATCTTGTCCTGGCTGCATCTTCTCTCTCTCTTCCCTCTCGCTCACTTTGGTTCCTTCTCTCACCTCTGCAAATGGCTACTCTTCCACACAGCATTTCAGACAGAGAGTGTACTGCAGAGCGCGCACAGCTGTCGTGTGGTGCAGAGACCTGGAGCATGTAACTGGGCATGCTGCCATCCACCAACAGATTCTCCAAACACCACACCTGACAGGCATGATGGGCCAGGCGTCCATGTTAGCACGCCCTCCTGGGAAACATCCTAAGGATCCCTGAAGCACCATTCCCTCCTCTTGGGACACTCAAGCTTTCACGTCAGCCCATTCATATCTGAAATTTGCCTGTGGGCGCAGGAACCCTCCGGCATCCAACACTGATGATTTCCCAAGGCAGGAAGACATCAACCGCTCTCAGTGTTTTCCATTACTCAGTTGGCAGGCTCCGATGACCTAAAGTCTGATTTACAGGCTCATCCTTCTTTAACTGTGGCTGTCTTAGTTACGGTTTATATTCCTGTAATAAACACCATGACCAAAAACAATACGGGGAGGAAAGGGTCTATTTGATTTGGCACCCTTTAGTCCTTGATCCAGGGAAGTGAAGGCAGGAACCTGGAGGCAGGGACTGAGGCAGGGGCTCAGGCAGAGTGATGCTTACTGGCTTGTTTAACCTGTTTTCTTACAGCACCCAGGACCTCCCACAGAGAGCTGGGCCCTTCAGCAAGGATCACTAATTAAGAAAACACACTGTAGGCTTGCCCACAGGCCAGTCTTTCCGGGATATATGTTAGTTACTTTTCTATTGTTGTGACAAAACACTATGGCCAAGGCAACTATTAAAACAAACAAACAAGGGGGCTGGGGAGATCACTCAGCGGTTAAGAGCATTGGCTGCTCTTCCAGAGGTCCTGAGTTCAATTCCCAGCAACCACATGGTGGCTCATAACCATCTGTAAATGAGATCTGATGCCTTCTTCTGGCCTGCAGGCTTATATGCAGGCAGAACACTGTATATTTAATAAATATTTAAAAACAAACAAACCAAAACAGCCCATCAGGCTTATGGCTTCAGAGGACTAGCTGGAGTCCGTGTGACAGAGCAAAGGCACTGTGGTGGGAAGGGCTGAGAACTCACATTAAGAATGGCACCAGTCTTCTGAAACTTCAAAGCATCCCCCAGGACGCACCTCTTCTAGCAAGGAACACTTTCTAATCCTTCCCGAACAGTTGCACCAATCGGGACCAAGTATTCAAACAAAGATGCTTATGGGGGCCATTCTCACTCAAAGCCCCACAGGGCATCCTCTCAGCTGAGGCTTCCTCTTCCCAAATGACCAGCACAGGAGGCCTTCTGGGCTGAAAGGGTCTTTGTCTGAGGGTCTGTCTCCACTGTGAGTCAAGAGCCAAGTGGCCACATGAGTCGACCTTAATGAGCTCACGGGAGAACCCAGCAGCTCAGGTGTCTCTGCCCCTGATGAGGCCCTTACAGGTGAAAGCTGAGAAAGAATGACTTTAGATTCTCACTGCCAACTTTGTGCTGAGAGGACAAATGCGGAAGCCTAACCAGGCAATCAGGCCAGCTCAGGGGCTTTCTGGGTCTTGCTTGAGCAAGGGACATAGAACTGGCCAGGCTCTGGCCATGTTGGGGATGGGACACGCAGGGAGAAAACAGTCACTCGGCCACATCCTGGAGTCCACAGTGGCCTACTGAATTGGCTTTAGAGCACTGTTCCTCAAACCTCTGAGACCTGGTTAAGGGAAGCAGCCCCCTGTGCCATGTGGACCCGAAACCTCAGCGATGTGCTGCAGTCATGCAGCCGGATCGAGCCCTCAAGGAAGGAGTTCCAAGGCCAAATCATCCTATGTGTGAACTCCAGAGAGAATATGAAAGGCAGGGCAGACACAGACAGATAGTACTGCAGGTTTTCCCCTTTTTTAACATGGAAGTTTTTCCAAGTGCATCATGGGTGAGAAGGAGATGAACTTTGGCTCCTGGTGGAGAATGCAGTATAACACCCTTACTTCAGCAACACCGTCGACTCCCAAGCCAGCTACATTTCCTATGGCCACCTGTCCATCTCTGCTCTATTTGCACATGAGACCATGAGCCCAAAGCTAAATGCTTACCGCTGTCCCTGACAGGGAAACTGAAAGCCAGCAGAAGTGAATTCTGGGTATTATTTGTGACAAGCAGACAAGCTATGCTGGGGTTCTGGCTCACTTAACAACCAGGGATTGCCAGGCTCCTGCCCCATGACGTGGCTAACCCATGTTCCCATCCCTTCTCTGACCACAGGGTTGTCCACGTGAAGGTGTCAGGTCAGACCCCTCAGCAGGTGGGCCGCACGGATTAGAAGAGCTGTGACCAGCTCTGCTGCAGTCAAAGCAAGCGCCTGCCCCTCCTGCCTCCTACATCTCATCCCTGTCATCCCCATGTGCTAGTAACTGGACCACAGGCTTTGACACTTATTTGCTACAAGTCTTTAGATGAACCCTGCTGGTTACTAAGTGGCATATTCTCTGCCAGCTGGTCTTCACTCTGGAAGCACAGCACCCTAGCGAAAGCCAGCAGAGCCCAGGAGAACAACTTCCAAACAAGAACACCAGTTTAGCACTGAGCCTTTCCGTGCAACTATAATTTCCTTTATAAAACATTTCTAAGATGATTCTTATGCTTCCTTGACATTTAAATTTTTTTCATATATGTATGCTGTATTTACTTCATTCCTCCTCCCTCCAGCCCCACCCCTAAACCCTGACTCCACCCATTGGCCCTTCTCAAATACATGGCCTCTTTTAAAAATTATTGTTGTTGCATATACATATATATGTGTGTGTAAATGCAACCTACTGAGTCCATTTGATATTTCTCACTAGATTCTCACTGTACAGTGAGGCCCAGGCTAGCCTTGGATTCACTGTGTCACCTGGGCAGGCCTGACACTTGTGCTCTTCTTGCTCGTGTCCCAAACGCTGTGATTGCAGGACAAAGTCACTGTTCTCAGCTTATTCCCCACCTTTTTTTTTTTTTTTTTTTTTTTTTTTTTTTTTGGTTCTTTGAGACAGGGTTTCTCTGTGTAGCCTTGGCTGTCCTAGACTCACTTTGTAGACCAGGCTGGCCATGAACTCACAGAGATCTGCCTGCCTCTGCCTCCTGAGTGCTGGGATTAAAGGCTTGAGCCACTACCGCCCGGCTATTCCCTAACTTTTAAATGATATGAAGGAAACACTGAACTCCCTTTTAGAAATGCTGAGTCAATCTTTCAACATAGTCATCGCCTCTCAAAAACCCATGAGCTTTCCCCCTGCACCGTGCTATCTTTCTCATGGGTGCCTGAGAACTGGCCTACTGACTGCAGGTCTGCAGCAAGTAAAATCCACAGCTGCACGCACACTGATGCCTCACACTTTCTGGTTCATGCACTAAACCACACAGAACCTTCAATGTGCCAGACTCCAATTCAGGAGTCATGTTCAAGGGAATCTCACCTTCCGCAGAAGCCAAGGTGGCAGGTAGAAACATTCTGAGCTAGCATCCTAGCAGCTCCTGACTCCTGTCTTGTCCTAAGGGTGCCTGCTGCAACTACACACTTCTGCCTGGGTTCTACAGAAGGGAAAAGCCAGCCTTCTCAATTTGTATAAAACAACTCAGTGAGCCGGGTGTGGTGGCACACACCTTTAATCCCAGCACTCGGGAGACAGAGGCAGGTGGATCTCTGTGAGTTTGAAACCAGGACAGCCAGGGCTACACAGAGAAACCCTGTCTCAAATAACCAAAAACAAACCAACAAACGAAAACAAAACACTCAGTGGATAGCATGCATGTTTTTAAAAGACAGAGTTGCACGTAGGCTAGGCTGGCCTCAAATGTCCTAAGTGGTCAATGACTCTGAATGTCTAAAATCCTCCTGTCTTCACCTCCCACCACACCTGGCATAGTCATTTCTGAGATAGTGTCTTATGCCCAGACTGGCCTTGAACTCACTACACAGCCCAGGATGGCTTTTAACTTGTGGCTACCCTTCTGCGGATGCTTCCTGAGAGCTGGGACTACAACCATCAACAACTACGCCCGGATGTTGATGTTTCTCTTCCACACAGTAGCATATGATGGTGCTTGGCTTCCCCCTCTCATAGCAAAGGTGCTGAAAAAGTTTTCCCAGCTGACATGCACTCGACTGATGCCCCATTAAGACAGCCTAGACTTCTGCCTTGGTGAGGTCTAAGGAAGAAGCTGGTCCTGAGCCCTGCATCTGCTGTCTTAAAGCAGTGCGTAACCTGCAGGTCCTGACTTGGATGAGAACCTGGGGGGAGGGGAGGGGGACGGGGACATAGCAAGGCCAGCTCCTTCATAAGCATGGAGGGTCAGGAAAGGAGAAGGGACACGCTTCTACCTCCTCCACTTTGCCAGGATGTCCAGACATCATGGGGAGATGAGTTCACTGTCACTTGGGCATCTGGATACTCTGAAGCACCACAGGACAGCTTCTGGGGCAGGGTCAACAAGGTCCCCAAGACCTTCTGGGGATGAAGAGCACTGAGGGGACCCTACATCCATCCCCGCCCCCCCCCATCACTGCTTGGCTTTCTCTTCTAGCGCTCTACTCTACCCTCAAGACAAGAAAGAGGCGGCTCTGAGCACTCGGTCTCCGCTCTACAATGGGGGAAGACGGATGCTGACACTCACTACCATAAGCTACAATGTTTCCTTGAACAAATCTCTAAGCATCAGGCTCACTAGCCTTGAGTCCGAGCATATGAGACAGGAGGGGCCTCCTCTGAGAAATGATTACAAATCATTGCTGTGGCTTTTTCCTTTTTAGTAAAAGTCAGAAAATGGGAGGTGTCAGAAAGTCATGTTAAGATAAGGGCAGTTCCTGCCACTACCTCCTCGGGTCCTGTCCAGGACAGGCAGACCCCATGTCACTGGCCCAGAGGTGTCCTTCCAGGCTTCCTCCCCGCCTTCCCTCCTCCCATCACCCTCAGAGGAGCTGAATCAGGGGTGGGCCTGCCCCACCAGGTTTCACAATGCCCCAGTTACTAAGGGAATTGTTGTTTGGAAACCTTTAAAAGGCTGTTTCCTTTCCCAGTGCTGAGCAGGGTAACTTGATACCCACCTGTCCTGCAGTGTCACAGAGCTGCAGTCTCACAGGCCGCCCGTCCACTGCCACCACAGCTTGAGGGGGGGGAAAAAAAAGAAGACAAGATGATTACCAGGACATCTTTTACCTCCTCTGAAGATTGGCAGCTTCTGTTCTGGGCTAAGGACTCCTGCTAAACCCAGAAGTCCATGAAGGTGTTTTTATGTAGAAATGTTCCATGGTGGGGGCTCCCTCCACCGGAGCATGAGGCAGCAAAGCCCTGACCCCTGGAAGGTGCCCCGGAAGGCCAGTGTTTTCCTTTCAAGCCTGGAAGATTAATTTTCCTGTCACCCTTGTTTCAAAGAGCCTAGAAACAACACAAGGTGGGGGGATTAGGCGGGAACCAACTCTGCAGTTTTAAATCAGTGGAAAACCTCACAGATAATTGTTTTCTCTTGGGGCGGGGGGGGGGGGTGTCTCCCAGCTTCAGGGTTTATCATAAAACTCCAGCAGTTTTGAGAACTTGTGCAAACACAGGCAGCCTATCACCCAAGGGTGGAAAGGGACACTCCTCCTTGTCAATTAAAAAAGAGGATTAAAAAGAAAAGCTGCCAGAGGGAAGCCACACAGGGGTCCAGAGATGGGGTGAGAGCAAGAACCCCCGCCTCCAGGAAAGTCAGGGAGGTTTCAGCTTCAATTAGGCAATTCGTCTCTTTCTGATAGCCCTTCTGGTTGTTTATAAATGTTTATGCTAGTGGGGAGTGGAGGGAGGCGCCCCTGCACTCTGTTTTATCCATAGGGTGTCTGAAATAGAGGCCGTCACGGTCTAGCCACGGAGACTGGGGGTCAGAGGTAAAATTTTTAGGAGCAAGATTTTTCTGTGATTTCTTTTCAACTTTTTCTTACATTCCAAAAAGACTTATTACAAAATCTAGATAAAGGATTGTTATAATACACGAGCCCACCCGTGAGAACTTGCTGCAGCTAACGACAAGCTGGAAGGACTGGGCCAAGCGTCAGAAACCGAGACAGCGCAGGCGGGGCGCAGGCCAGGCAGGCGCTAGGCTCAGAAGAAAGGAACGTTCTCGCAAGCCCAAGCCCTCCCCGGTGCGCCTGGCCGGTTCACCCACGGAGCAATCCCAATTGCTCCTGGCGGACACCCGCTGGAACTGAGCCGCCACGAACGAGCGCGCAGGTGGGAAGGGCACCTGAGCTACAGCTCGCTCCCGATTCCCCAAGCCGGGTAGGTCGGCCACCCCGCCGCCACCCCGCCGTACAGCTGCCCCGGGACCCGCGCCGCCCCGCGCTCCCAGGCCGGGCTCCCGCGCCTCCCAGCCCGAGGCCGCGCCCCGCCCGGCGCTCACCCGAGAAGTTGTCGAAGGCCGTGGGGATGTATTCAGTGGGGTAGCCGTTGGTGGTATAGCTGACCACCAGGCTGGTCTTGCCCACCGCGCCGTCGCCGACTAGCACGCACTTGACGCCGCGCCCCTCGGCGCCGCCCGCGCGGCCCCGGACCCCGGACCCCCCGGGCCCGCGCGCCCCGCGCCCCCCGCGCTCCCGGCGAGGCGGTACGGGTGGCGCCGCCGGCGGCTCGCAGCGGGCGGGCAGCGCGGGCCGGCCTTGCTGCGGGGCCATCGCGGGCGGCGGCCGCGAGACCAGCTGCCACCGGCGGACAAAGGCAGCGCAAGGTCCGCACTCTGCTGGGCGACTGTGCCCGCGCGGCCGCGATGTGGCCGAGCCTGCTCCGCCGGGCTTCCCTGCGACACCGGCGGGCGGGGAAAGAGGCGGGTCCGGCGGCGCCTTCTTCAATCCGAGGCCACAGCGCCCCCCTCTGCGCAACGCGATAGTGTACCACGCCGGCCCCTCGAAACAGTGCGGCTGGCCGGGCTGGCCCCACCACACCAACCCCCGGGGACCCCGAGCTATCCCTGGCCCATGCTGAGGGTCATCTCCTCCCCACCCCCTGCCCCGCCTCCTTCCAAGCTCTCTCAGCTTCCTTTCCTCCCCTTTCTCCTCCAGTTCCCCAGCCCTGCCCCCTCCTCCTCATTTTTCTTGTGTTCCCTCATCCCTCTCGGCTCTTTCTTCTCCCTCTCCTCCGTCTTCCTCCTCAGGTCGCCCCCTATTCTCTGTTCCCTCCACAACCTCCTTCTTTCCCCGCTCTCCCTCTCTCCATGGTCTCTCTGCTTGTCCCTCGCCCTGTCCCCCCTACCCCCTCGCCCCTGCTTCGCTTCTCCACATCAGCATCTTGGTTTGGAGGGGTAGAGTGCTGTGAGCTCTACCTGGTACAGCAGTCGCGCAGGAGGAGTGATACATGTGCCGGTAGTTTGTCCTCTTGATAAGCAGGGCTTAAGTCTGATTACAGACAACTATATGGTTGATCTTTAAAGTCACTGGTTCTCATTTAGGTACAGGACACCCCCACCTTTGTTCACGCTCCCTCTTTTTAGTATGCTGCGACCGTGTGTGTGTGTGTGTGTGTGTGTGTGTGTGTGTGTGTGTGTGTGTGTGTGTGTGCTCACAGTCCAGAAATTTTCCTTACAGTCTTTAGTTAAGTGCCATTTTGGCTGTATTAGTATTACATAAAAAGCAAATACCGTATTTTCTGGCCTATAAAACAACTGGGCATATAAGCTGACCCCCCCCCCAACTTTTCCAGTTAAAATATAGAGATTGGAATACACTTGCCGTATAAGACTACCCCTCTTCCAATGCACACCCAGTGCAGCCGACTCAGGCATGTGTCTATTTGCAGGCAGGGCAAAGACAGCAAGGCCCTTAAGGCTCGCTCCAAACCCAACCCTAAGTCGAATGGGCGGATTCTGGTGGAGAGCCAATCCACACTCACCTTCTTCTCCAGGTACAGGAAGATGTGTGCGGCTTGCTCCTCCCTACTTCATACCCCTCCCCAAGCCACCCTCCCTCCTCCCTTATCTCCCTCCCGCGCCCCCCCCCCTGCCCGCCCGCAACAGAGCTGGGAATTGGTAGCGGTAACCCCTACTACATGCGTGGGACATATGAAGCAAGCGGAAGCAGCAGGTAGGTAAGTACCTGGCATATAAGACACCCCGACTTTGGCACGGATTTTTGGGGGGCGGGGAGCTGTCTTATACATGGGAAAATACGGTAGTCTGTTCATCTTTCGCTCTTCTTTCTCTGCCCGGTCAGGACACTGATGCTTCTGATTTGCTTCTGATGTAAAAAAAAAAAAAAAAAAAAAAAGCTGTGTGCTATTGACATTAATATTATTTTGCTGATTGTAAAGACAAGAAATAGTAAGTGCCAAGCTTTTGATATGTACAGAATACTGTGGTATGTCAGGCACAGTGGCCTACACCTGTAATCCCAGCACTCAAGGAGGCAGAGACAGGCAAATCTCTGTGAGTTTGAGGCCAGCCTGATCTACAGAGTGAGTCCAGGACAGCCAAGGCTACACAGAGAGACCATGTCTTGGGGGTGGGGGGTGGGGGGGAAGATGCTATTGTAATAATTTTGCCAAAACTAATTCATTTAATCTTAGTATAACCTGTACCCATTTTACAGCCAGGACAATCTGAGGTACAGAGATGCTAAGTGACCAGTTTGAGTTCCATATAAGAAGTTATGGCACCAGGATTCTAACTAGCATCTTATGTGGATGTGCAGTATGGCAAGTGAGACTTGCAAAGATGGATGTGGACACAGGAATATCGTTCTTAAATTCAGGATCCTGGCTGGCAGAGAGCATCAAGGCCTCAGTCCTGTCAGGCCCTAAAACTGCAATGCAAGTTATTTTCAGGACTGAGATATGAAATGTTAGGGTCTGACCTAAAATGACCTTGAGAGCCTGGGGATCAAAAATCTCCTACACAGAATCTGAAGAATAAGAACAGGCCATCCTGGAAATAGATTAGAAACCTGGGACGTTGTCTCCCACAGCAGGATGGACCACAGCTGCAAAAAGACTGGAAACTCCCAGGTTAAGACCAATGGGCCCCTTTGCCCTGTACTCTTGGGCAGATCAAGTAGACAGATTTGAGTGTGACTTCTGTCTCCGTGATGGCTGGCACTACAATGACGCTTTCTTTTTGCAAAACCATTGCTGTAACATTGGCTACCGTGCATGTCTGGCTGCAAGCTTTTGCTTAGTATTCCTGTGAGGCCTGACAGTGCGGGCACATGATGCCATGTTTCTGTAAATGCTGCAAAATGTTTATACTTTACCCATCGTGGGTCAAGTCCACTGTGGGTTTTAACTCTCGCCTCCCATCATATGGAGTGGCCTGGAAGTCGCTGTGAACATTTTGGGAAGCAAGGCAAGAAACAAAAGGCCGGGAAGACATTCTGCTTGTGTTCATGGGACAGAGAGCCAGGAGGAGGGAGACTGAGGATGTCAGCGGCAGCTGAGAGCCCATGACGCTGGTGTGTAGTATATACTTCTTGTCCCACTGTGACTGCAGACACTAGCCCCACAGGTGTGGGGACAGTGGCCAAAGCTGAACCTGCCACCCTCTGTGGGAGTCTTGTCAGCTTTACCTTTCCACAGCACTGGAGGATCCAATAGCAAGGAGCTGTGAAGTTTGAGATGAGTGACACTAGGAGCCCCACTGCTGCACTGATTTACCCCCCGCCCCCCCAAAAAAGCACATTCTGGGGGCTGGAGAGATGGCTCAGTGGTTAAGAGCATCACCTGTTCTTCCAGAGGTCCTGAGTTCAATTCCCAGCACACAACTATCTATAATGAGTTCTGGTGCCCTCTTCTGACATTCAGGTGTATATGCAGGCAGAATACTGTATATAGAGTAATTTTTTTAAAAAAAGAGCACATTCTGGTGGGCTTGGCGGCCTCAGCTTATCTGGTCAGTGTCAAGTAAGGCAGGCGGTACAGTTGTTGGTTTGAAATCTATGTTTCTAAGGCAACAGTCTGTAGTTAGCCCACAAAGCCCAGATGCCACGTGCATCCCTCGTTGCTCTTGCTATAGGAAACATGTCTTAACTCGAAGGAGTCAGAGATTTGGTAGTTAAATTTTTCAGGAAAAAGAGCTAAGTGCTATAAAGTTGTGTCAAGCTGTCCAATAAGAATGCTTCATTCAGCTGGGTGTGGTGGCACAGGCCTGTAATCCCAGCACTCTCGAGGCAGAGGCAGGAGGATCTCTGAGTTTGAGGCCAGAGGCCAGCTTTGTCTATAAAACAAGCCCAGGGCAGCCGGGACTATTACACATAGAAACCCTGTCTCGGGAGGGGGGAGGGGGAGGGAGAAGGGGGAAGGGAGGGAAGAATGCTACATTTTCTTATGGGTTTTGTTAAAGTTTATAACACTTGTTAGTTTTTCTTTTCTTTTTTTGTTTTTTTTTTGAGGCAGGGTTTCTCTTTGTAGCCCTGGCTATACTAGAAGTCACTTTGTAGACCAGGCTGACCTCAAACTCACAGAGACACTCCTGCCTCTGCCTCTTCTGTGCTGGTACTAAAGGCATGTACCACTGTAGGCATAAGGATATTGTGTATTTTAAATTCTGATTTCTAGCTCAGTGTTGTGTAAATTCTGCTCCCCAATTGTTCCCTGCTATGCCAATAAAACAGCTTACAGCCAATCGCTGAGCAGGGGAGAGAATAGGGCGGGACTTCCTGCCAGCCAGGGGAGGAGGAGTTAGAGGAGGAAGTAGGGGATTCAGCCATGGGTAGAGCTGGAGCTGAGCTGGAGCCAAGAAAAGCTACAAAGCACAAGTGTCACTGGGAGTAAGACAAAATAACAGACTCGAACTGCTCGAGACTGTAATGTGAAGCCTTGTCTTATAAGAATCTCAGTTATTTGTGTGATAGCTGGGTTAAGAGAGAAACGAAGAGAAGCAAACACAGTTGTATAAAAATAACTATAACATACCACCATGCCTGGCCCAGAATTTTAGTTCTTAAGTTCTGATCTCCACAAGGCTCTCTTACCCGACTCTGAACATTGCCGCTGGCCCCAGAGTCCCCTTGTGATGTCTTTATAAAGCTGAACTACACGTGTGCAGCCATGCCCTCATGCCTAGCTAGGTTCTCTGAGCTACTGGGGCCTAAACTGGTGGTTATCCCACTCTGTCGGCGTCTCCACGGTTCCTAGGACCCAGCCAGTACCAGTCCTTACTCTCCTTTTCCGTTGAGATGCTATCTGAGGAGAAACATGAGAAGAAACAGTCAACAGTTTTCGCAAGAGGAGGTGAGAAAATCATATAAATGACCCCAAGCTCTCTCAGAGCATCCAGTATGGCCTTTTGCAAGGTCACAACTGCCAGTATCGTGGGGGAGGATTCCAACACACGGTCCAGTTCCTGAGCGCTGGCTTCTTACCTCCACATATTCTATTTTCACCCACCACCCTGTGTTGTGAAGTTAAATATTAGATTCTATTTGGCCTCTCTGTTCCAAAGCAATCAGCACAGAAACCTTTTAAAATCATAAAAGCTTTAAGTTGCGGTATCTGGGAAAATATCATCCCTCTAAGCTACACACCCCAGGTGACTTGTCATAATTGTTCCTGCCTGGGCTGCTTCTGTTCCGTCAGGCTAGCCCTCATGGTCACGTGCTCATGGTCCACACTGCCCCGTTTCGACTTCCTTCTCCTGCTGTATCTTCTGTTTCCTCTCTCCTCCTTGCACCCTTATGGTCCCTCTCAACCCAGGAACCTAAGCTCCACCTACTTCTCTTCTGCTCAGTTACAGGCCTCAGCAACTTTATTGACCAATCAACTTGGAGTTAGATAGAGCAAAGTTTGCACAGCAAAGACAGGTGCACAGGAGAATGTGCTCATCTGGGCAGCACTCAGGTCTTGGAGACCAGTAATTAGCACTAGAATACATAGCGGCAGACCAACCCAACAGCCCCCTTGTTAACGATTAGGATTAATAAATTAAGAACCATCATTAGGCCGGGTGTGGTGGCGCAGGCCTGTAATCCCAGCATTTGGGAGGCAGAGGCAGGTGGATTGCTGTGAGTTCGAGGCCAGCCTGGTCTACAAAGTGAGTCTAGGACAGCCAGGGATACACAGAGAAACCCTGTCTCGGAAAAAAAAAAAAAAAAGAACCATCATTAGAACCATAAAGTTCAAAGTGTAAAACTCAATCATTCGTGTTGACTGGCAAGACGCATGTTTGAAAATAAAGCATTTGTACCATTTGTACTCGTTGGGTAAGATACACAATAAGCTAAAAAACTCATTGTTTAGAAATCTAGGAGTTAGTAATTTGTTTGTGCAAAATCCACAGTGGCTCTCTAACATAGCATCCACCCATGCGGTAGCTTGGGGATCCAGCCTGCTCATATCTGTGAATGTCCCTTGGTGATCAGTGCATCGCTGTGCCCTCACATGTAACAGTGAAACAAACTAAATGTCCAAAACAGTAAAATGGTATGGTGGCTATAAAGCACGTGTTACAATGTACAATCAAGAAAGTGACTGAGAGGGCTGGGGAGATGGCTCAGTGACTGACGTGCTTACCACTCAAGTGTAAGAATCTAAGTTCAAACCCCAGAACCCAAGGGAACACTAGGCATACCAGTGGACACCTGTAACCTCAGTGTTGAGTGGGTGGAGACAGACAGGTGCCCGAAACTCAATGGCCGGTCAGCCAAGCTGAACCAATGATCTTGAGGTTGAGCAATAAACCTTGTCTCATAAACTAAACATGGAAACCACCCAGGAAATACACTCAACATGAATTTCTACCTTCCAAACT
This sequence comes from Acomys russatus, assembly GCF_903995435.1. Classification (NCBI taxonomy): domain Eukaryota; kingdom Metazoa; phylum Chordata; class Mammalia; order Rodentia; family Muridae; genus Acomys; species Acomys russatus. Next base: position 48,011,524 of record NC_067162.1, on the reverse strand, counting down.
CAGGAGCACACATGTGCACACGCGCACGCTCACACACACACACACACACAGACAGACACACACACACACATATCACAAAATGAGTGCGCAAAGCCTTTAATCCCAGCACTTGGGAGGCAGAAGCAGGCATATCACTGTGAGTTTGAGGCCAGCCTGGTCTACAAAGCAAGTCCAGGACAGCCAAGGCTACACAGAGAAACCCTGTCTCAACCCCTCCCCCCGCCAAAAAAAAAAAAAAAAAGAGTGAGCAAACAAGAATAAAATCTGACCAACCTACAGATTCAAGAATGAAGGAAGCCAGGCAGGGAAAAAAGTATGAACTGTCTGCCTAGAGTGTGTTACATTCAGATATGAGAGAAGCCAGGCAATGCTGGATGTTGGAATGGCTGAGGAAGACTGTCACATCCAGAATGGAGGTGGTCAGGGGTTTCTAATGCGAATGATGATGTCACCACGCATTGTCGTAGTAACTCATGTGTTTTATTTACTTCTGTAAGCCACATTGCATTTCAAAATTGTCATGGTTAGAAATATTCAAACATGTAAACCACACCAAGTGGGACTTTGTGGGGAGCTGTTTGCTTTAGAGCCGCACAGGGCGGCTGACATATTGAACAGTCCGTGGATCAAGCAGTACTCTTACCGTCAAAGTTTAATGTGATTTGGGTAACCAAAAATCCTGTTGATTCAAAGCTCCTCCAGGAATACCTATTGGAAAGTTCAGCTATACATTATTTACATACCTAATATTTATTTTAACATGGGCTTCGCCTTCCACAAGTGTTATTTTAGGTGTTTGATATTTTTAACCAACCAAACTGGTTCTGCAGGATTATTGCAAAAAGGTAAATGGCGATTCATACGCCCAGCTTCCGGCAGAAAAATGAAAATGCTGGGGAGGGTTCGGAAGGACGTCGGGTACACGGCCAGAGGAAACTCGCTGGCCTTCTGCTCGCTGCAAAGCCTGCTGAGCGAGCAAGGCGCTGGACACCCAAGCAACACCTTGCCTTCTTCAGTCTTGGTTTGTTTTGCTCTTTAAACTGCCTGCCCTGTGTCCTTCCAGGGGCCGCAGCTTGGCTATTCACCTCACACAGGAGGGAAAGGCTGGTTCCATCCTCTGTGCCCCCCCGGGGTGGGGTCTGGGGCACACCCACCTGTCAGACCCCATCCACAAAAGAGTCCCTCTCCCAGCCCTTCACAGCAATTGATAGGCTTCCAACCCCGGAAACCTCCACAGAAACTCCCAGGCAAACATTTTCCAGCTGCCAAGTCCTCGGGGATGATAAGAGCTCTTTGGAAACCCCTCCTAGTGATTGCAAAACCTTGACCTCCCTTCGTTTTGCAGCCACTAGGAAGATAAGCGCCTCCCAGCCACTAGGAAGAGAGTGGTCAGCGCTTCCCAGCAGCCAGGACTATGGGCAGGGAGCTCTGAGACCCGGCCTCCTTCAGATGATGGGAATGGAGGGACACCACAGGGCTGTCAAACCTCACCGCCGGGGTGGGCCCTCAGTAACAGTTCAGGAATTGAGGGAATGTACTGACACCCAAATGCTCTCTGGACCTGCCCACATCAGTCTTTGAGAAGGAAGCCGACTCCACCAGGGCCACAGATCTGCATGCACTCTCTGTCCTGCTCACCCTAAAAGAATGCCCTCCAAGGCAAATTGCTTCACATAGACTTTAGAGTAGGAATCTGATTTTAGTTAACAGGGACAACACTGTTAGCTGAACTGCTGAGTGGAGGAACCTAAGCCAGGAACTCAGGATGATGACATGCTAGCAGGACTGCAGAGCCTAACCTCACCTAGGACAGACCTTGGCTTCAAGGTAATTCCAGAAGTCCAAAGATCGCCAAGAAATAACAGACGTCAGGTAGGCTCTAGGGGGCTGTGGAGGTGCAGCGTGTGGATACAGCTGACCTTTCAGGAGCGACTATTAAGCACAGCCCTGGGTCTAGGCAGGCTGCCCCCTCCCAAATAGTCACAAAGATACACATCACAGCCACAACATTTCCAAAGTCTAGCCCTGTGCTGCTGTTATCCATCCCATTTTACATGCTGGCAGACATCATCTTGGGAAGACCGGTTTCCAAGGTTTCCAAGAGGTTAGCAGGGTCAGGGTTGTTTAGGATGCTCTGCCAGCCCACAAACAGACATCAGACGTAAGCCAGATGGCACGCAATGCAATTCTTTTAGTAACAATAGTTTTTTAAAAGCCTTTAAAAACACGGTTACAGCCGAGCGTGGTGACGCTCGCCTTTAATCCTAGCACTTGGGAGGCAGAGGCAGTTGGATCTCTGTGAGTTCGAGGCCAGCCTGGTCTACAAAGCGAGTCCAGGACAGCCGAGGCTACACAGAGAGACCCTGTCTCTGAAAAAAACAAAACAAAACAAACAAAACCACAGTTACAGCCTGAGAGTGTGGACTGCACATTCATGAGCACAGCATGGAATATAGCAAACAGGAGAGCAGTGCTGTGTGGGATTGTCTCAACCCAGCCCATAGCAGGAAATGCTTCTGTAAACCAAGCCTGAGCTTAATGCTGCAGAGAATGCAAGTAGAAACTTTGCCTTAATTAAAAATTTAAATTATGTATATGTGTGTGGCTATATTCATGTTAATGCTGGTGCCCCCTGGAGGCCAGAAGTGTGAGATTTAGGGTCGCAGTTAGAAACACCTGACATGGGTGTTGGAGATAACACTCAAATCCCCTGCACGAGTACCCCTATTGGCCTTGGAGCCAATTATGCGGCTCAATTTTTAAACTTATTTATTATTGTGTGTGTGTGTGTAATGTGGGAGTGGGGCATTCATGTGCCTTGGAGCATAGAGATCAGAAGGCAACACTGTGGAATCGTTTCTCTACTTTTATTTTACATAAGTTCCAGGGCTCAGACTCAGCCTTTCCACTTATGTGGAAAGTCCCTTCATGCCCTGAGCAACATCTGCTCTGCATACGGTGTCTAGGACACAGTCGTGACCAGCCGGACTGCGCTATAGCAACGCCTCTAGCCTTGGAACTGTGGCAGATGACAACGTACTGGGTGTTTGAAAACCACTGACACCTGATTCCAAATGTTCACAAACACACACATGCACACCACACACACACATACACACTAACAAACACACACACAGTAACAAGCCCCGAGCAATCTTACTGAAATTACAAACTGTACAGCACCTGTAATCCCAGTACTCAGGAGGCTGAGACAAGGGCATCCATGTGACTTTGAGGCCAGCCTGGATTACGTGGTAAGTAGGGGGCCAGTCCAAGCTTTATTGTGGTAGCCATTTCACATGCGTACATATCAAGGCGCCGTGTTGTACACTTCATTTTGTCTGTTGCACTTTAATAAAGCTAGTGTGAGTGAAGAAAGGGATTTCCTCTCAGTTTACCATGGGTTTCCTTTCTTCTTGTGCGGAGGGAGGAACACCACTAATCCCCCATTCTTTTTTCTTTTACACCACTTCCTCCCCTGGGATGTGGCAGCAGCAGCATTCTTCTTCCTTGTGGAGCTGGGATCTAGAGATGACACTTGATACAGATAAATGGATGATGCTGGGAAAGGCGCCCTCACACATCAGCCATGCGTCAGCCACACATCAACCATGTATCAGCCACACATCAACCATGTATCAGCCTCACATCAGCCACATATCAACCACACATCAGCCACACTAGGGCAGCTGGGAAAGGCGCCCTCACACATCAGCCACGCGTCAGCCACACGTCAGCCACACATCAACCATGTATCAGCCTCACATCAGCCACGCATCAGCCACATATCAACCACACATCAGCCACACTAGGGCAGCTGGGAAAGGCACCCTCACACATCAGCCATACTTGGTTATCGGTGCGGAAAGGCAGCCCTGCATGCCTGGGGAGGGACATCCAGCAAGGAAGGGCAAGTGTAAGAAGCAGAGCCTGCCAGCAGGGACTGTCCACATGCTCCCGTGAAATCAGAGGGAGAGGAGCCACCCAGGGAACGAAAAGGTGAACCGAGACAGGTCATGTTTATGATGGGGTCAGCTCAACACAGGCCTGGAAGCCTTCAGAACAGAGCTGGGAAGTGACTCACAGCAAGAGCATCGCAGCCAAAGGCAAGAAGCAGCCAGGCTTGGGGCCTGCCTTGAAGGTGGAGTGAGCAAGAGCCTCACGGTCCCTTGGGGGTCTTGAAGTCCTACACGCACAGGGGTGGTAAGGTCAACCCAAAGACAGTGGGCTGATAAACTAAGAATCAGCATCCGAGACAAGAAAGACGCCAGCAGAAACCGTTTTCTGGGGCAACTCGGAACTTGGTTTGTACACTCAGAGTCTGGACGTCTGGGAGATGCTTGGAGTCCAGAGAGGAGTGGTGACAGGCCTAAGTTACGAGTTCCACCAGCTGACCAACAAACGTGAAAAAAAGGGATGTGGACCCAGAGAAGACTGAGCACCGAACTCCATGCTCAATAAGAAGATCGCGTTCCAGAAGCTAAGAGTCATGGAGCGTTGCCAGACGTCAGACACTGAGCGGCCAGACAAGAAGAAGCCACCAATGGAGGCCTCCACCTGTGTAAGAGCTGCCAGCACCCGCACCCATCCGCCGTCAGTGGTTCTGCGGCCTGATTTTGCTCATTATGGGACAGGCAATAAACCTGCTACAGCACTACATGGCCCTACTGCAAGAGAACAGACAGCCCTGCCCATCTTGCCAGGGAGCGCTTCACGGTCTGGGCCTAGCAAGGGTCAAAACAGTGGCCGTGGGAACACAAGGTGTGGGCGGTTGCGGGTGAGTCCTCAGCACCCGGCCCAGGCTAAGCACCTGGCTTCTTCCTCTGTCCACGTGCCTACTGGGGACTGGACATTGCCCCCTGACTGAGCCAGGCAGCCGACCTGCTGGAGCTGGCTCTGCCTGACACAGCCCCTGCTCTCCATGCTCATTAGACCGGAAGCACAGCCAGAGGGATGCATAGAGGTGTCCGTCCTCAGCTTTGACTGAGAATGAAGCTCCAGCCAGACATCCTGTTCCTGCTTGAGAAGAAAAATGTCTTCTTGGATCCTGGAATTATAGACAAAGCTCTTAGGCTTACTGTTAAAAAAAAAAAAAAAGGGCCGGGCGTGGTGGCGCATGCCTTTAATCCCAGCACTCGGGAGGCAGAGGCAGGCGGATTGCTGTGAGTTCGAGGCCAGCCTGATCCACAAAAGCGAGTCCAGGACAGCCAAGACTGTTACTCAGAGAAACCCTGTCTCGAAAACCTAAAAAAAAAAAAAGAAAAAGAAAAAGGTGGTGACAGTGTCACTTAAAGGTGACTGTGGAATGCTCAGGGCACCATTCCTACTCACGTCCTCAGATGCTCATGCCATCTTAGTTTGGGAAGGGTCCCAGGGCAATGGTTGTGTGGGAGCCTATCTTAATACTCAGCTTTTATGAGTTTGGAGATAAGAACAGACTTGATGCTCACAGAGGACAACCCAGACAAAAGTACTTGTGTGTCTGTCCTGAGCTTGACGTTAGCATTGACATGGCCCTGATGGCCGAGTGGCACAGAGCCATGCTGGCCTTTCTCTTGTGTCTCGTCCCTCTCAGACCCTGGATAAACTTTTCAAACGACTGCCTGGATTCACAGATGCTGGTTGGTCCAAGCACACAGACCTGGATTAAACTGAGAAGGCCCCAGATTATTAATCACTCTTGACAGATACGACTAATCATCAGTAAAGTATCTGTTTCTGATAAGATTCTTCTAAAGCGGCCTGGGGAGATGGCTAAGTGGTTAAGAGCACTGGCTGCTCTTCCAGAGGACCCGGGTTCAATTCTTAGCACAAGTATGATGCTCACAACCATCTGTAACTGCAGTTCCAGAAGATCACCAACTCCCTCTCTGGCCTCCACCGGCACCAGGCAAACAAAACTCTCAGACATATAAAGATATGAATTAATCAAGTCTTTAAAAGGAGTCAGGAAAATTAATGCTCAACTTTTCCCTGTTCAGAGAACGACTCCAGTTTAAGTCTGGGACAGTGCCCCCTTGTGGAGATTTTCATAAAAATGAGGTTTGACGTAAGATTCAGGAGTCTTTCCGTGGGCTCACAACCTTCCAGGTGGAGTCGAGGCGCATGCAGGAATCTTGAAGAGTCATCAACAGACCACATGGCCTCAGAGGCTCAGAGGACAGGAGAGGTCATTTTGGTTCTGGGGACAATTACTGCTGAGCGACCTGTGTCACGACTCTTTTGCTCTATCCTCACAGAATGCTTTGTATGTCTCGGCAGCAGGAGACAGGCTGGCTGGAGGGCTGTTGCCGCAAACACAGGGCAAAGGGCAACGCGCTTTCAAACCGGGCGCATCAAACATGTATTTCTGACGGTGTGGAGATCCGAAGCCTTTGTTCTTCTGGAATTCTCTGGAGGAAACAGAACACTCTGTGTCAGGGGCCCTCAGAGGCTGGCTCTTGGCTCTGAGTGCAGTCGGCCGGCCGGCAGGTCCTGGCCCAGCCCCGGAGATGGCGCCAGTCAGGGCCCCTGCTGGAGTGCTGCAGACAGGGCCTCCTCATCCTGGGAGGAAAAGGTGAAAGTGAGCTCACTCTGCCAATGGGGAGCTGGAGTGTTCACCTGAGCAGAGGAGGAAGCAAGCCCTTGTTTTCTTCGTCACAGTTTCTCCTGATAGACGTCAGGCTGCGCTTGAACAAAGAAAACAAAATAGAACAAAAAAGCACAAAAGATTCTCAATAATCTGGAAAAAGTGAAAATTTAAAACAAATAATTTGAACTGATCTCCACCAGTCTAGAATATAAATACACACATGAAATATAAACACAGACAGCTTTGGGAACTTCTGATATTTACTGACCACTTATCAACCGTACGATGCCACTACATGAAGTTGTCAGAGCTCATGGATCTTATAGAGAAGATCAGAAAATCAAAACTCAGGAGCAGGTGGAAGGAAACTCAGGGTGAGGGAGCCACCATGTGGCCGCTACTGGTGGCCTGTCCAGTCTTGTCTGGTGTAGTAAGAACTTGGGGCTGGAGAGCTAGCTCAGAGGTTAAGAGCACTGACTGCTCCTCCAGAGGTCCTGAGTTCAATTCCCAGCAACCATACGGTGGCTCACAACCATCTATAATGTGATCTAATGCCCTTTTCTGTCATGCAGGCAAGCACTGTATACATAATAAATACATAATAAATAAATCTTGAAAAAAATATTTAAAAAAAAGAACTTAACACATTTAGAATGAGCAGTGACAGAGAGCTCAGGTAAATAAGGGAAAATATTATCGAGCGTACATTGGATGAGGCGTGGGAAAGCACTCCAGGAGGGGGAAATGCACATTTCGAGTAAATTTCAACCGAGTCACTTCCACCTTGGGTAACTAGATGACATGCAAAAAGGCGTTGTAAGGGCTCAGTAGCACACCAAGCGGATAGAGCGTGGCCGACCCAGTGAGCGAACACCTCCAGACCCCACCAGGCTGAAAATCTCCACAGAAATACTACAACCGAGAGTGTTTGCTCAAAGTGAAATAAACCTTTATGACAACCAAGACAAATAAAACAAGGCAGGGAGAGCTGGCTCAGTGGTTAAGGGTACGTACCACTCTTCTGGAGGACCCGAGTTCAATCCCAGCACCCACTTGAGGAAGCTCACGACCACTTGTAAATTCTGGGTGTTTCAGAAGACCTGACAGTCTCACAGGTCTCAGGCACTCACATACACAAACACACGTCACGTAATTTTAATAATAATGATGATAATGATAGAACATTAACAACAAACTACATAAGTGTTATTACAGGGTTAGGGTTAGGGTTAGGCATGTAAAAGCCTCTATCTACCAAGGACTCTTGGACAAAAGAGGGAATGCTAAAGGTCAAACATAACAGAGTGATGGTGAGAACACAGCAGCAAGATAGACCAGATGCCGTTAATACCGGGTTCATCTTGACTGCTTTTCATAGTCAGGCACTGGGAGTGTCACTGGGAGTAGGCTTTGAAGTTTCAGAGGCCCTTGCCAAGCCCAGTATCGTTAAAAAAGGTCTCGGCTACTGTTTCCTGCCATGATGACCACAGACTAACTCCCTAAAACTGTAAGCAAGTGCCTAATTAAATGCTTTCTTTGATAAGAGTTGCCTTGGTCTTGGAGTCTCTTCTCAGCAAAACAACAGTACCTAGGACAGTGAATGTGCTTGTGCTGTGATGGTTAGCATTGTGCTTAACATGTGTAGACCGCTGTGCTTAGGGGAATCCGTGAGAAAACTTTTTTAGTTTGTAAGTTTGTATAAGGCAATCTGTCCTGTCGGTGAGCTTGCCCAAGATGGATGACTTCCTGGAATATTTGAGCTATTGTTGAAACTGCCTGCTCTTTACCTGCTTCTGGTGTGCTTTAAGAAAAGGAGTCAAACCTGGCACAGTGGCACACGCCTGTAATCCCAGCACTCAGGAGGCAGAGGCAGGCAGATCTCTGTGAGTTCGAGGCCATCCTGGTCTACAAAGTGAGTCCAGGACAGCCAAGGCTACACAGAGAAACACTGTCTCGAAAAACAAAACAAACAAACAACAAACAAAAAACAACAAAAAAGAAAGAAAGAGAAGAAAGAAAGATGTGTCACAAGGCTAGCCACTGGTTCTGCCTCTGTAAGAAAATGCTTGCTTGCATCTACAAGACATCTGTTACAAAAGTTAAGCTCTTTGGCCAGCTTTGGTGGCACACACCTTTAATCCCAATACTCAGGAGGCAGAGGTAGGCAGATCTCAGAGTTAGATGCAGGCCAGGCTGGTGTACAGAGACAGGATAGCCTGGGCTATGTTGGGGGATGGTCTGATGTATTTTGATGCTAATTACTGCTTGCTGTCTGACCCACCTTTTGCTTAATAAAAAGCCATCCCACCTGGGCAGGGCAGGAGACAGGTGGGGCTAGGAGAGAGGAATTCTGGGAAGAAGGACTGCCAGGAGGAGAAGGAGAGAGACCTGGAGGGAAGAGAGGAAGGCAGCCATGGGTTAGCTGGAGGAGAAGCACATGGCCCTCGGTGTGGATGGAGAATTCGGCCCAGATGAAGAACATTAGCAAGCATTTGGGATTACGGATGGGAGGTAACTTGATAGAAGTTATTAGAAGCAGATGGTGTGAGATTGAGGCCGGGATCCCATGCCTGCCCCACTATGGGAGGCAGTTTAGAGGATTGATATCTGCCCTGCCCCAGGTTAACTAAGGCTATCTTAAAATATAACACGTGTCTGTCTTGATTAATTGCTAGCCTGGCCTACTGATAATACAGATAATTTAAAAACAATAGGACTACACAGAGAAACCTTGTCTCAAAAAGCAAAACCAAAACCAAACAAACAATAGCCATTGAGATGTAACAAGAATAAGTTAATAAAAAAAAATAATAAAACAAAAACAAACAAAAAAGTTAAGCTCTGCCTGTATGTAGGCAGGATATGTGTTAACTCGACCCCAAATGTGATTTTATAAACTCCCAGCTAACAAGAGTCGGGGCACACTTAGAGAACCCTGAATCACAAGTGTGATCCTGGTGTCAGAAAGAAAAGACTCCTTTTTGCTAATACTGTTCCTGGTCAAGCTGGTGAATCTCTGAATGACCCCAGACCCCAGACACATGTGGAGGTCAGAGGACAACTATGTAGACCAGGCTGGCCTGAATTTAGTATGTAGACCAGGCTGGCCTAAAACTCAAAGCCTCTACCTCCCAAGTGTTAAGATTAAGGGTGTGTGCTACTATACCTTGAGAAGAGTAATTTTGTTGTTGTGGCTGGTTTTTTGTTTTGTTTTGTTTTGTTTGAGACACTGGTTTTTTGTTTGTTTGTTTTAGGTTTTTTGTTTTTGTGTATGTAGCCTTGACTGTCCTGAAACAAGACCTAGGTTGGCCTTGAACTCAGAGATCTACCTGCCTCTGCCTCTTTAGTACTAGGATTAAAGGCATGTGCTACCACCACCTGGTCAAATAAATTTTTTTTTGATAAATTAATTACATTTCTTTCTCAAGTGGGCTGGAACGTTGCTCAGTGGTAGGATACTTGCTTAACATCTCAAGGCCCTGGTTTCCACCACGGCCACCACCAAAACACAAACTAGGAAGAACACACACAAAAAATAAGCAAAGGGAAAAAAATACAGATTAGAAATCTGTGAGATGGCTCAGTGGGTAAGGGCACTTGCCAATGAGGCTGCTCAGCAACGTTCAATCCCAGGACCCTCATAGAGGAAGGAGAGAACAAACTCCTGCATTATCAGTTTTTGAAAACTAAAAGCCCACTCCCAGTGATACACCTACTCCAACAGGGCCACACCTCCTCCAACAAAGCCACACCTCCTCCAACAAGGCCACACCTCCTCCAACAAAGCCACACCTCTTCCAACAGAGCCACACCTCCTCCAACAGGGCCACACCCCCTCCAACAAGGCCACACCTCCTCCAACAAAGCCACACCTCCTCCAACAGGGCCACACCCCCTCCAACACACCCCCTAATCCTTCTCAAGCAGTTCCACTAACTGAGGCCCAAGCATTCCAACATATGAGCCTATGGGGGTCATTCTCATCCAAACCACCACACTCACTAAATAAACAAATTATTTTAAATAAATAAGTGTTTTTTAAAAAAAGAAACAAATAGGCCAGGTGGTGGTGGCGCACGCCTTTAATCCCAGCACTTGGGAGGCAGAGGCAGGCGGATCTCTGTGAGTTTGAGGTCAGCCTGGTCTACAAAAGCGAGTCCCGGATAGTCAAGGCTACACAGAGACCCTGTCTCGAAAAACAACAAACAACAACAACAAAAAAGAAACAAACAAGATCAATGTGGTAAAAGAAAACAGTAACTCTAACTAGTAAGTTAAACTTTATAGATAAAGAAGTCTTCAAATTATAACCACACCAAGCGAAGAAAGCATTTCTAGTTCTTTCTATGTGTGTGGGCATTTTTGCCTGCATCCGTATCAGTGCATCCATCACGCACGTGCCTAAGAAGGTCAGAAGAAGGTATTGGGTCCTGAAACTGGAGTAACAGATGGTTGTGAGTGCCCTGTGGGTGGTGGCATCAAACCCTGGGCCTGGGAAAGTCAGCCCGTGCTCTTAACTGCTGAGCCATCGCTCCAGCTCCTTAATTATGTTTATGAAACAAGGATAACATCAGTGCCTAGACCTGATACAAATTGTGTAGGAAGAGGTAAAATTATAAACCAAGAATGTATGAATTTCTGGCAAAATTTCAAAATGATACTTCGGTGTTTCGCTAACAATCTGTTCAACCTCGGCCTCCTACATGTAGGTCTTTCTCATGAGGAGTGTTGTGTAATACTTTCCTCTGAGATTAAACGTTCCGTCCTGCAGGAGGTGCACTTTAAACAAGAAGGTAAACAAATCAAAGTAGCTTCAGGAAGTCCCTGAAACCTACCACGTTCGCTGGGCTCCTCCGTGTCAGAGTAAGCAAAGCCAAGCTACAAAGAAGACTCTCAGAGAGCCGAGCAGCCATCAAGACTCTAAGACCAGATTAGCTGCCTGGAAACTAGCCAAGCTGCCCAGAAGAGGTTTAAACCAGCTTTCTGAGCTGTCACCTGTGCTGGGGTGGGCTTTGGTGATACAGCCGTCTTTGGTTATTTTTGCCCTCTAAGGAACCTCTCATCCAAACTCCTGTAAGTAACCCCAATATAACTCAGTGGTTCACCAAATTGGATTTTGGTGGTACCTGTAGTTTGGTCTGATGTAGGTTCTCTATCTGGGATGAATAGATGTGTGTGTTGCATCTCCCTGGGGAAATTTTGTCGCACAACAGCGTGGGATACAAGAGTCTTTCTTTCTTTCTTCCTTCCTTCTTTATTTTTATTTACTTTTGGGGTTTTGGTTTTTTGTTTTGTTTTGTTTTGTATGTGTGTGTGTGTGTGTGTGTTTGTTTTGTTTTTTATTTTTTGCTTGGAGACACATTGCTCTATGTAGCCCTATCTATCCTAGAGCTCAAGTCTGTAGGCCAGGCTGGTCTTGAACTCACAGAGATCCTCCTACCTCTGCCTCCCAAGTGCTGACATTAAAGGCCTGCGCCTCCTCTGCCGGTCCCAAGCTTCTAAGATCGGAAGCTGCTGCCTAATGCTCCTCAGGAAGCAGAAGCAGTGTAGTTAGACAGGAAGGGGACGCGACAAATGTGCAGGTAGGACATCCAAAGACACGCAGCCTTCTGACAAGACCATGAATCTGTAAAACCCTCGGTGATACATGAGAGAACTGACCCAAGCAATAAAACAGTTGATCAAATTAACAGCCTGTCTGCCACAATAAACACACAAACAGCCTCCATGCATACAAGCAGCAGCCAACTCGATGCATTTACAGCAGCCACAGGGAAGATAAACTGTTCCGGAGAAAACGAGACCCAGAGCCACACAAAACCACTGAGAGGAAAACATCTGAAAACTCCTCAAAAGACCTAAAGTGGGTGCAGAGGGTGATGTCTTCTTTCTTACACAGGATGGCTAGCCGCACAAACATGTAGCTCTTCCCAGGTTATTTTACTAAAGAGGCTTTTTGTTTGTTTGGCTTGGTTTTGGAGGGTTATTGGGGGGGGGGGTTGTTTTGATTTTTGTTGGGTTCTGGTTTTTGAATCCCAGTAGAAATGCCAACAAAGCATATTGGGTTTGGCGCTAGACAGGTTTATGCTAAACCATGCAGAAAAACAAACATGCAAGAACAGACAAGACACTGTGAAAACTACATGGGAAACTGGATTTGCCAAGTATTAAAACACACTCCACAGTCCTTGAATTGGAACAGTGTGTCTCTGACACACTCACAGACTGAGTACAGCTAGGGAGCAGGCCATGTGGGCTTTACTGGGGCTCCCGTCGCTGGAGAAAAACAGCAGTTCAATAAACAGTGCTAGCTAACAACCAAGTAGTCATTTGGAAAAAGATAAAATTAGATCTTCATGTTATACCATACACAAGGATAACTTCCCAATGAATCAGGGGACTCGGAAACAAAAAGGGGGAAACGGCTGAAGCTCTCTTTATCTGGGTATAGGTGGAAATACTATGTAACCTTGGAACACAATATTTGAAATATGTGTCCGAGACGAATGAAAAATGGCTGTCTAGGGGCTGGAGAGACAGCTCAGTGGTTAAGAGCACTAGCTGTTCTTCTAGAAGGCGTGAGTTCAACTCCCAACAACCTTGTGGTGGCTCACAACCATCTGTAACGACTGATGTGTTCTGCTGGTGTGCATAAAGACAGAACACTGATATACATAAAATAAATAAGTAAGCTTTAAAGGAAAAAAAAGGAAGAGGGCTGGAGAGGTGGCTCAGAGGTTAAGAGCACTGTCTGCTCTTCCAGAGGTCCTGAGTTCAATTCCCAGCAACCACATGGTGGCTCACAACCATCTATGTGATATGGCGCCCTCTTCTGGTCTGCAAGCATACATGCAGGCAGAACACTGTATACAAAATATATATATGTCGTTAGAAAAAAGAAAAGAAAGGAAGGAAGAAGAAAAACAATGCCTTTCTAAGCCAGGCCTGGTGGTGTGCATGCACAATCCCAGCACACAAGAAGCTAAAGCATAGGACTGCTGTGAGGTCACGGCCAGAACAGGGTATACAGCGAGACTCTGTCTCAGATTGTTTTTTCTAGGTTATCTTATTTTATGTATATCGGTGTGTTTTATCTGCATGTATGTCTGTGCACCATATATATGCCTGCAGCCCACAGAGGCTAAAAGAGGAGATTTCCTGCAACTAGTGTCCACCATGTGGGTGCTGAAAATCAAACCTGGGTCTTCTGGCAGATCACCCATGTTGGGTGACTCACAATTGCTGGTAACCCCAGCTCCAGAGAATTTGATGTCCTCTCTGGTCTCCAGTACACATCTCGCACACACGCACACGCGCACACATACACACAGTTTTTAAAACACACACATCTTTTTAAATTTTAAATGAGATGTAGTTAAAAATAAAAGAACGACAGCCAGAGCCGGAGAGACGGCTCTGCGGCTCAGAGCACTTGCTTCTGTCTGTTCATGAGGACCCAGATTAGCTCCTGGCGTCTAACAGTTTACAACTGACTGAAATCCCAGTTCCAGGGGATCAGATACCTTCTTCAGACCGTCGAAGGCACCAAGCACACATGTAGCGCACAAACATACATCAAAACACACATTAAAATTTTTTTAATTTGATAAAAAGTTAGATAAATGTATATATGTAGGATAAAACTAAATTTTAAATGTGGAACTGAAATACTCAAGGGGCCATTTTTTAAAAAACGTAAAATGGCAGGACGGTGGAACCTGGCTCAGCAGCTAGGGTCACATGGTCAGACTGGCCACCTAATGGCACGAGGGTCAAGTCACACTACATACAGACAGACGTTCAACATGCTCAGCATGTGGGACATGCAAGCCAAAAGCTGCACTTGGACACATGAAGGGTGAACAAGACTTTATTCTGTGAACGATAAACAAATGCCAATCAAAAGAAAGCCAGATGGCTGGACCACAGTGAAAAGATCAGTCAGCGCACCCCTCAAAGCACCCCAAAAATGTACAGAAAAGCCAGGTTGTTCATGGCACGAAGCAGGCTGGCTGACTGTGCTGGCTGGGCTTGTGTATCGCTTTGACAAAAAGCTAGAGTCATCAGAGAGGAAGGAGCCTCAGCTGAGGAAATGCCTCCATGAGATCCAGCTGTGAAGCATTCTTCTGTGGGGGTGTGGGGTGGGGGTGCTGATGTTGCTGGTTTGGTTTCTTGAGACAAAGTTTCTCTGTGTGGTCTTGGCTGTCCTGGACTCGCTTGGTAGACCAGGCTGGCCTGGAACTCAGAGATCCACCTGCCTCTGCCTCCCAAGTGCTGGGACTAAAGGCGTGAGCCACCACTGCCGCTGGGCTTGTAAGGCATTTTCTTAATTAGTGATTTATGAGGGAGGCTCCAGCCCATTGTGGACAGTGCCGTCCCTGGGCTGGTGGTCCTGGGTTCTATAAGCAAGCAGGCTGAGCAAGCCATGGGGAGCAAGCCAGTAAGCAGTACCCTCCATGGCCTCTGCATCAGCTCCTGCCTCCACCTTCCTGCCCTTCTTGAGTTCCTGCCCTGACTTCTTTTGGTGATGAATAGCAATTTGGAAATGTAAGCCAAATAAACCCTTTCCTCCCCAGCTTGCCCTTTGGTCATGGTGTTTCATCACAGCAATAACTAAGCAGTATCTAAGACACTGAGGGAGGAGAATCACCATGGGATAGCATGGCCACATACTAAGTTCCAGTTCAGTCTGGGTCATAGGGTGACACTCTCTCAGAGAGGGAGGGGGGAGAGAGGCCAGGAGGAGAGGGAGGAGGAGGGAGAGAGGTCAGGAGGAGAGATGGAGTGGGAGAGAGAGGCCAGGAGGAGAGAGGGGAGGAGAGAAGGAAGGGGAGGGAAGGAGGGATGGAGGGAGGGGGAGAGGGGGGGCGCCAGAAGGAATGGGGGTAGGGAGAGAGAGAGAGGCCAGGAGGAGTGGGGGGAGGAGAAAAGGAAGGGGAGGGAGGGAGGGAGGGAGGGGGAGGGGGGCGCCAGAAGGAATGGGGGTAGGGAGAGAGAGAGAGGCCAGGAGGAGTGGGGGGAGGAGAGAAGGAAGGGGAGGGAGGGAGGGAGGGAGGGGGAGGGGGGGCGCCAGAAGGAATGGGGGTAGGGAGAGAGAGAGAGGCCAGGAGGAGTGGGGGTGGAGAGAGGGAGGGAGTGAGAAAGAGAGGATGGGAGGAGTGGGGTGGAGAGAGAGAGACATAGCTAAAAGTAAAACCAGGCATTCCCTCATTATATTTGAGCATTTCAATACTTTTCTTTCAGCGGTTGACAGAACAAGCAGAGAGAAAGTCAGCAGATACAGACAACCTGCAGGATGTCTCAGCCCTTGGTGTCTGACTGACAGCTGGAGAACGGTCCACCCACAGGATGGATTTGTTTTCAAGTACACATTAAATGTTCAACAAGATTGATTATGTTAAACCAGGCACAGTGGCCCACGCCTGTAATCCCAGCACTGGGGAGGCAGAGGCAGGCTGAGCACTGTGAGTTCGAGGCCAGCCTGGTCTACAAAGTTAGTCCGGGACAGCCAAGACTACACAGAGACCCTGTCTCAAAAAAGAAAAAGAGGAACAAGATGAGTTCTTGGGTGAGGGAGGGCGGCTCAGTGGTTTAGAGCTGCTCCTGCTGAGGACCCATGTTCAAGTCCCTGCACCCACGTGGTGGCTCACAGCCATCAATAACTCCCATTCTGGGGGATCCAACTCTCTTTCTGGCCTTTGGCGGCACCAGGCATGGTGCATGTGGTGCACACACCTGCAGGCAGAATAGTAATGCACATACAGTAAAAATAAACATTTCTGGGGAACTTTTAAAAAATTAATTGGGCTGGAGAGATAGCTCAGTGGTTAAGAGCAGAGCTTTTACAGAGGACCAGGGTTCAATTCCCAGCACTCACATGACAGCTCACAGCTGTCTGTAGCTCCAGTTCCAGGGGATCTGACACCTTCACACAGACAGACATGCAAGCAAAACACCAGTGCACATAAAATAAAAATATAAATTATTTTAAAAAGAAATTTAATAAGCTGTAACAAGTTAAGGCTGGGTGTGGTAACAAATGTCTTTAATTGCAGCACTTGGGAAGCAGAGGCAGGTGGATCTCTGTGAGTTTGAGGCCAGACTGGTCTAGGACAGCCAGGGCTATGCAGAAAAACCTTGTCTTGAAAAACGTGTGTGTGTGTGTGTGTGTGTGTGTGTGTGTGTGTTAGTGTTAGTGTTACAAGCTCTCCTATACAGGGCTTAAAAATAACATGCAAAAGTGAAATAAAATGATAAAAGTGGAAAAATATTAATCTAAATTCTGGGCTCTTTAAAAAGAGAAAAAGACCACTTTACAAAGGAAGCTTTTCCTTACTGGCTCTTCTTTTATTTATTCTGGGCTATATTCCTTTTATTGTCTCTGTACATGTCTTAAAACTGAAGCATAAATAATTACTACATCTTTACACTTAGCAAGTAGGATGAAGGGCAGATGTCTGTCCTAATCCCACAGCTCAGAAGCTCAGGCCCTCTCATCTCCATGAGAAGAGCTACGCTGCCCCGAGCAAACTACCCACTCCAGCTGCCAAGCTCAGCTGTGCATGAGGTAACTGCTCCCCAGTGAAACATCTGCTAATCCGGGACCCTGTGGAAAGAAATGCCTGGGTGTGGGGTGATGGCAAAACACCAAACTACACATTTTGTGCCCTGGTCCTGGTGCTGCCTGGCGCTGTGACCCTATCTAGGCACTTTCCTGGCATGGCACTCTTTCTGAAGGACTTTGGACTTTGATAAGCAGATATCTGCCTTTCAGCTGCCAGCTTCTGTTACTTGGATCTTTAATTTAACCCATCTGACAATCATTAAGGGGAATTTTTAAAAAATAAAGATCTATTTATGTAGTAAGTATATAGTGCCTTGCCCACACACCAGAGGAAGGCACCAGATCTCATTATAGATGGGTGTGACCCACCATGTGGTTGCTGGGAATTGAACTCAGGACCTTTGAAGGAGCAGACAGTGCTCTTAACCTCTGAGCCATCTTTCCAACCCAAGGGGAATTTTTTATCTGGGAAGAGGGAGGTGGGACAAGAAATGGGGACAGGTGTGATCTAAGTATGTTATATGTATTATGAAAATATCATAATAAACCCATTTTTTGTAATTAATAAAAATTAAGACAGGCATAGTGGCATATACCTTTAATCTCAGCCGAGAGGGGTGGATCTCTATGAGTTCCAGTTTAGCCAGGGCTACATAAGGCACTTTCTCAAAAAAAAATATAAACCAAGCCAGGCTTGGTGGTGCATGCCTTTAATCCCAGCACTTGGGAGGCAGAGGCAGGTGGATCGCTGTGAGTTCAAGGCCAGCCTGGGCTACAAAGTGAGTCCAGGACAGCCAAGGCTACACAGAGAAACCCTGTCTCAAAAAACAAAAACAAACAAACAAACAAAATATATATATGTATATATCAAAGGACTGGAGAGATGGCTCAGTGGTTATGAGCACTCACTGGCTGCTCTTCCAGAGAACCCAGCCACATGGCAGATCATAACTGTCTGTAGCTCCACTTCCAGGGGATCCGACACCCTCACACAGATAAATATGCAGGTAAACACCGATGCATGTAAAATAAAAATAAATAAAAATTTAACTTTATCCAAGTATATATAATAAAAAAATAAAAACAGTTCTAGAGTGATAGCCCAGTCAGTGAAGTGGGTGACATAACCTTGAGGACGTGGACTCAGTCTCCAGGACCCACGAGGCAGCCAGGCATGGTGGAGCATCCTTGTTAACCCAGCGCTGTGGAGGCACAGAAAGCAAGGAACCAGGACTCACTGGCTACAGCCTGGTCTACTTGGCAAGTTCCAGACCAGTTAGAGATACCACCCCAAAACCCAAGGTAGACGGTAACAGGGACACCACCCGAAGCTGTTCTCTAGTTTTCATATGCTCTTGCACACAGGTATACACACACACTCACACACTCATACAGTACACTTAGACGTACCCTCACACTCACACACACACACAACACACTCACACACTCATATAGTACACTTAGACGTACCCTCACACTCACACACAACACACTCATACAGTACACTAGACGTACCCTCACACCAACACAACACACTCACACACTCATACAGTACACTTAGACGTACCCTCACACTCAACACACCAAACACACTCACACACGCATACAACTTAGACGTACCCTCACACTCACACACACAACACACTCACACACTATACAGTACACTTAGACGTTCCCTCACACTCACACACACACACAACACACTCACACACTCATACAGTACACTTAGACGTACCCTCACACTCACACACACTCACAACACACTCACACACTCATACAGTACACTTAGACGTACCCTCACACTCACACACACACACAACACACACACACACTCATACAGTACACTTAGACGTACCCTCACACTCACACACACACACAACACACTCACACACTCATACAGTACACTTAGACGTACCCTCACACTCACACACACACCACACTCACACACTCATACAGTACACTTAGACGTACCCTCACACTCACACACACACACAACACACTCATACAGTACACTTAGACGTACCCTCACACTCACACACACACACAACACACTCACACACTCATATAGTACACTTAGACGTACCCTCACACTCACACACACACACACACACACACAACACACTCATACAGTACACTTAGACGTACCCTCACACTCACACACACACACAACACACTCACACACTCATACAGTACACTTAGATGTACCCTCACACTCACACTCACACACACACACAACACACTCATACAGTACACTTAGACGTACCCTCACACTCACACACACAACACACTCACACACTCATACAGTACACTTAGACGTACCTCACACTCACACACACACAACACACTCACACACTCATACATACACTTAGACGTACCCTCACACTCACACACACACACACAACACTCACACACTCATACAGTACACTTAGACGTACCCTCACACTCACACACACACACACACTCACACACTCATACAGTACACTTAGACGTACCCTCACACTCACACACACACACAACACACTCACACACTCATACAGTACACTAGACGTACCCTCACTCACACACAGCAACACACTCACACACTCATACAGTACCTTAGACGTACCCTCACACTCACACACACACCACACTCACACCCATACAGTACACTTAGACGTACCCTCACACTCACACACACACACAACACACTCACACACTCATACAGTACACTTAGACGTACCCTCACACTCACACACACACCACACTCACACACTCATACAGTACACTTAGACGTACCCTCACACTCACACACACTCACAACACACTCACACACTCATACAGTACACTTAGACGTACCCTCACACTCACACACACACACAACACACTCACACACTCATACAGTACACTTAGACGTACCCTCACACTCACACACACTCACAACACACTCACACACTCATACAGTACACGAGACACCTCACACTCACACACACACACAACACACTCACACACTCATACAGTACACTTAGACGTACCCTCACACTCACACACACACAACACACACACACTCATACAGTACACTTAGACGTACCCTCACACTCACACACACACACAACACACCACACTCATACAGTACACTTAGACGTACCCTCACACACACACACAAACACACACACTCAGACAGTACACTTAGACGTACCCTCACACTCACACACACCACACTCACACACCATACAGTACACTTAGACGGACCTCACACTCACACACACCACAAACACTCACACACTCATACAGTACACTAGACGTACCCTCACACGCACACACACCACCACTCACACACTCATACAGACAGAGACGACCCTCACACTCACACACACTCACAACACCGCACACACTCATACAGACACTTAGACGTACCCTCACACTCACACACACACACAACACACACTCACACACTCATACAGTACACTTAGACGTACCCTCACACTCACACCACTCACAACACACTCACACACTCATACAGTACACTTAGAGACCCTCACACGCACACACACAACAACACACTCACACACTCATACAGCACTTAGACGTACCCTCACACTCACACACACACACTCACACACTCATACAGTACACTTAGACGTACCCTCACACTCACACACACACACAACACACTCACACACTCATATAGTACACGTAGACGTACCCTCACACTCACACACACACAACACACTCACACACTCATACAGTACACTTAGACGTACCCTCACACTCACACACACACACACAACACACTCACACACTCATACAGTACACTTAGACGTACCCTCACACTCACACACACACAACACACTCACACACTCATACAGTACACTTAGACGTACCCTCACACTCACACAACACACTCAGACCCTCACACACACACAACACACTTATACACACATACATACACTCACACATACACATGCTAATACACACATACAAACATATATATGTATGTATGTATACACACAATTTAAACAAGGCATGGATACACACACCTATAATCTCAGCATCTGAGAGATACAGTCAGGAAGATCAGGAGTTCAAGGTCAGCCTGGTATACAGAAGAAGTTTGAAGGAAGCCTGAGCCTTATGAAACCCTGTCTCCAAAAAACCAAAAATGTTAAGTTTACCTTTGGGTTAATAGTTAATTTTAACTTTAAAAATCACATTGTACCGGCTCAGTGTAGTTTCTCCTATGATCCCAGCGTTTTGGAGGTGGGGCTACATGAGAGCCTATCTCCAGCAAGCAAGCAAACAAACACAGGAGGCACCACTGCTTGAGGACATGTATTTTCCAACAGGTGCCAGTTCGTGTTAGCATGGGTTTCTTGGGGTTAATCTGCTGTGTCACTGGGATTGGAGTTAGCGCAGACATTGTTGCCCTGATGGATTTGCAAACATCTTCAGTCATTCTGGCCTGAGCTTGAATCACTTCAAACACGCCACTGTCACAACCAACTAGTGCAGGACTGAACCTAGACCTCAGGCAGGTTCTTTACTGGCCATTGAGAAGACGGGTGGAGTGAAAAGCATTAACTTCTATGGTCGTTCACCAGGCCGGGATGAGTAAGGCAGGACATGATGAAACAGCAGGTGTCCCCAGCATTCCGTGATCACAGCACTCAGGAGACTGAGTGTGAGGACAGCTTGGCCTATTCCTGTGGACTGTGTATCATTTACCCTTGTTCATTCAAAGGCTGATTTCTCTACCTGACTCTCTGCTTTCAATCCGGGTACCGCATTGTGGTGTTCATTTTAAGTACTTTTTGTCTCATGTAAACATGCACCGCCCCCCCCCCACCATTGGTTGTCTGCTATGCCAATAAAATGCCAATGAGCCAATGCTGAGCAACACAGAATAGGGTGGGCCATCAGGGTCTGGCGTGGAGAGGAGAAAGAGAGAGGAAGTAGGAGATGAAACCAGGAGGAGAGGACAGGGAAACGTCAGGAGAAATGAATCGGACCTAGGATGTGATTAAAAAGCAAGTATAATGTGGAAAATCTGAATGGGAAGAAGCTATACTTAGCTTGGAGGTTTAGGATGAAGGAATTGTTACTCAATATTGTGTTCCAGGCTAATTAAATAAATCCTACCTACCAAGTGTGGTAATTTGTATAAATAGCTGATTGAAGAGTAGTCACTACATTACTAATAACATGATTATTAGTGATGTAATTAGTAATACTAGTAATAATACCATTAATTATTAATAGTCATTCAACAGGACAGCATAGAAATCTTGGCTGAAAAAAATTAATCCTTAATAACTGTTTTATTTTTAGTTTTTTAAATCATATGGGTCTGAATGTCAGCATGTGCTCACAAATGCAGGTGCCCGCAGGGGCAAGTTATGTTAGCTGCCCCTGGAGCTGAGTTATAGGCAGTTATGAGCTGCCTGATAGCAGTGCTCGGACTTGAACTCAGTTCCTTTGGAAGAACAGGACATGCACTTAACAGCTGAGCCATTGCTCTGGCCCTTAATTGTTTTGAAAACATACACAATCCATCAAGACATACATGGGTCTCCTCACGATGTCAAGAATTTCACTTCATTTACTTTATACTTGGTGTGTGTGTGTGTGTGTGTGTGTGTGTCTGTGTGTGTCTGTGTCCCACATGAGTGCAGGATCCTATCTGACTCCCTGGAACTGACGTTACAGACAGTTGTGAGCTGCCATGTGGGTGCTAGGAATCGAACCCAGGTTCCTCCAGAAGAGCAGGCAGTGTTCTTAGCCGCTGAGCCATCTCTCCAGCCCTGAGGGGGTTCCATTCTTTTTGTCTGTCAGACCCAGTACTTCCTTGCTTCTGGGTTCTGGATTTGAAGCATACTGGGAACCACGTGATACAGTCATCACACTGTGGGACTGCGCTGTGCCAAGTCACTCATCCGCGTTATGTCATAGTCACACCATGTGACACAGTCATCACACTGTGGGACTGTGCTGTGCCAAGTCACTCATCCATGTTACGTCATAGTCACACCATGTGACACAGTCATCACACTGTGGGACTGTGCTGTGCCAAGTCACTCATCCATGTTACGTCATAGTCACACCATGTGACACAGTCATCACACTGTGGGACTGCGCTGTGCCAAGTCACTCATCCGCGTTATGTCACAGTCACACCATGTGACACAGTCATCACACTGTGGGACTGTGCTGTGCCAAGTCATTCATCCATGTTACGTCATAGTCACACCATGTGACACAGTCATCACACTGTGGGACTGCGCTGTGCCAAGTCACTCATCCATGTTATGTCACAGTCACACCATGTGACACAGTCATCACACTGTGGGACTGCGCTGTGCCAAGTCACTCATCCGCGTTACGTCACAGTCACACCATGTGACACAGTCATTATACTGTGGGACTGCGCTGCGCCAAGTCACTCATCCATGTTACGTCACAGTCACACCATGTGACACACTCATCACACTGTGGGACTGCGCTGTGCCAAGTCACTCATCCGCGTTACGTCACAGTCACACCATGTGACACAGTCATCACACTGTGGGACTGCGCTGTGCCAAGTCACTCTTCCATGTTACGTCATAGTCACACCTAAACGATATGTGGTTTAAAGCAACTCCGGCATGCTTTAAGGTCCTGTGTAACCCAAGGGATTTTGATCACATCTAGCTTGTGCTCCCTGGGCGGCGCTCACAATTATCATCCCAAGTGCCATAAACTCTTGGTAAACTGATTAGAGGCTTCCTCTGCGGGCCTTCAACCCTTGTATTGGTTGCGCAAGCACTGGGGCGGTTCCCTCAGAAGGAAGCACAGCAGAGACCAGATTTACAGCTCTGCTGCTTGGGATGAGTTTTGCCAGCTACTGTTTTGGTGACTGGGGATTAACGCGGAAAACTGTAGCTTGTGAAATGTAGGCCGTGGCCCCTGAGCACGGATATTAACAGGAGGCTCCATTCATGGTAGTCAAACCTTGGAAGCCTTCGGGAGGTAAGTGGAAAATAAACTGTGCTCCTTCCGGATGGTGGGATAGCGCTCGGTGCTAAAATAAAATGAGCTACTGAGCCATGAGGCTCTCGAGCGGATGTTCTAGATGAAAGAAGCCAGCCTGAGATTCCCACCATGTGACATTCTAGAACAGCAGTTGCCAGGAGGAGGGGTGGAGGGTAGGGAGAACTGAGCAGGAACAGTGAGTCACAGTTGACTCTGGGCAATAAAACTTACTCCAGGCCAAGACACAGCGTGATGCTAGTGACAGTCCATCTCACCATAAACTTATAAAAACCCACATGATGTTCAGCACCCAGAGTGGCCCTCCTCACTGTGAGCTATGGGCTCTGAGAAGTGACAAGGAGCCAAGGAAGGTTGGTGGCTGTCAAAAAGTGACTCTGGGCAGGTGTAGACATCGTGGGAGGCAGGGAGGTAGAGGATTGGGGCAACTCTGAAATCTCTTAAATTCAGTTTAAGGAACCTAAAAAGGCTCTGATAAAGTCTGTTTTAAAAATGATAGTATGTGGGCTGGAGAGATGGCTCAGTGGTTAAGAGCACTGACTGCTCTTCCAGAGGTCAGGAGTTCAATTCCCAGCAACCACATGGTGGCTCACAACCATCTGTAATGTGATCTGGTGCCCTTTTCTGGGCTGCCGGAGTACATGCAGGCAGAGCACTATACATAATAATAAATAAATAAGTCTAAAAAAAATAAAATAAAATAATAGTATGTTCGAGGCCAGCCTGGTCTACAGAGCTAGTTCCAGGACAGCCAAAGCTACACAGAGACACCTCATTAAACAAAACAAATAATAACAATACACAGTTCAGCCAAGGCCTTCTTGAAAAGAAATTGTTTTGCAGCTTAGATTCTCACAATTAAGTTTCTTTTAGCAATCAAACTTTTCACGTAACAGGCTTAACTCTATAATTTTTAGAACATTACTAAATTATAGAATGAAAGCATAAAATATTTTTCATTTAAACACTACATAGTATGCTCTTTTAAAACTAATCTTTAAGCTGGGCATGGTGGTGCATGCCTTTAATCCCAGCACTCAGGAGGCTGTGAGTTCAAGGTCAGCCTGGTCTACAGAGTTCCAGAACAGCCAAGGCTGCACAGAGAAACCCTGTCAGGAAACCTCCTCCCAAAATAATAATCTTTAAGAGCTAGACATCATAGCACACAGCTTGTAATCCTTGCACTTGGGCAGCTGCGGCCGGTGGACCAAGAGTTCCAGATAGCCTGTGCAACAGAGAAACAGCCTGTCTCAGAAAAACAACAGTAAAAAAAAAATTTTTTTTTCCTTTTTAAATTATCTTTCTAGGCTGAGCCAGATGTGGCTGAGAAAACTGAGGCAGGAGGGTTTCTGTGAATGAAAGCTATTGTAATCTACATATTGAGCTCCAAGCCATCCTATACTACAGAGTGAGACCATGTCTTAAAATTAATAAGTAATTGTGCCCGGCGTGGTGGTGCACGCCTTTAATCCTAGCACTTTGGAGGCAGAGGCAGGTGGATTGCTGTGAGTTTGAGGCCAGCCTGGTCTACAATGTGAGTCCAGGACAGCCAACGCTACACAGAGAAACCCTGTCTCAAAAAACAAAACAAAAAAAAAGTAATTAATTTAGTGTCCTGGCAACCCACCAAACAAAGAAAACTCCACTGAAGAATACAGAAACAAGAAAGTACTGTTAGGTACTTGACAAGTATTTTAAGTGTGTTGTTTGGGCAAGGACACCCTTCACTCCCAGCATCCCCCCAGCTACATCTTTGCTGTTGCCAGCCCCCTTCGTACACCCTCAGGTGCCTTTTCTTATGGAAGTTACAAGAGCAGTTGAAGTCTTTGGACGTGTGTCTCTGCTAACCTTGACAGTGCAGCTGGTGTGTAGGGCCTGGGGAGGGAGAATCAACCTGTGCTGATGAGCAGGACAGCAGAGCCAGCGAGCTACTTGGACGACTGCCAGGGTCATGTCACTATCAGTACCTCCAAGTATTTGGTAAATAGCGTTGGTATCAATGCACACAGCTAGGCTCAGTGGAGCCAGCCCACACCGAGAGCAGTGCTGCGCTGCAGGAAGACTTGGAGGGAAGCCTGCAGTTCTGCATGGCTCCTCTGCAGAAGGAAGAAGGAAGTGTAAACAGTAAAAACCAGGGCTAAGGGAGAATCAAGTGAAGCTTGGCAGCCCAAAAGACCTAGCAAGCTGCTCTGCCTCTAGAAATTGAATTTCTTGGCCCACAAATCTCTGCCCCTTTTAGAAAGGAGTGAGAGAGGGAGTTGGGAGAGAGGGTCTCAAGCTAGAAAGAAAGCACTTGAGTTAGTGCCGGGAGGTGGTGCGCGCCTGGAGTCCCAGCGCTCCGGAGGCACCTGCAAAGTAAGGATGTGTTGCAGTCCCATCAGCCAGACACAGCAGCTCCTAGAGCCGGGACTATTAACAAGTGTTCTGAACCCGTGGGGTCTGCTGACGGACCGTGAACAAGACGGGGGAAGGGAGATGGGGCATGTTGCAAATGTTTTGGGGTTTTTTGTTTTTTGAGACAGGGTTTCTCTGTGTAGCCTTGGCTGTCCTGGACTCACTTTGTAGACCAGACTGGCCTCAAACTCACAGAAACTCACAGATATCCGCCTGCCTCTGGGCTTCTCTAGGGCTGGGATCACAAGCCTGCTCCACCCGGGCCCAGCTGGAATGTATTCTTATGGAAATCAAAGCAAGAGAATGAAAGGTCCAAGTGCAGTCCCTAGGGGAGCTGGTGGTTCTATCACCCTCACTGGAAGATCTTTGGGTTTTTCACAGTAAACATGGTTCATTTAAAGAGAAAGCAACTAAGCGCCCACTTTGCTTGTCAGCTGGCTAGGGATTCCTGTGACTCCATTGCAGGGCACGAGTGATTACTGTACCCTTGGCTATTGGACAGTAACCCTCTAATCACAAAGCCTGGCCATCAGGCCCCATCCGAGGCTGCCTCAGAGTCTCTGTGAGTCACAAGATCACAGGTGCAGGTACAGTTAAAAAAGGCTTTTCACAATCAACCAAAGACTATCAGCTCAGGAAATTCAAACTCAAACAGCAAGTTCTGAGCCAGGAAACCAAGGTAAAGACCAAATATTTACTTTTTATTGCCTGAAGATATCATAGTAACAGTTTAATTGCTACTATTTTAAATGGTCCAATAAAGTGAAGGTGAGTAAAGTAAAACCCATTGTAACTTTATTGCTTTATTAAAAATAGTATAAAAAGGAATAGCACCAGGCATAGTTGTGCAAGCTTTTAATCCCAGCACTTGGGAGGTAGAGGCAGGCAGATCTCTGTGAGTTTGAGGCCAGCCTGGTCTACAAAACAAGTTCTAGGACAGCCTGTTAACATTATAGAGAAACCTTGTTGGAAAAACAAACAAAAAACATTGCCAGGCAGTAGTGGGGAAACAGGTTTAATCTCAGCAGAGGCAGAGGCAGGCAGATTTCTATAAATTGGAGGCCAGCCTAGTCTACAGAATGATTCCAGGACAGCCAAGGCTACACATAGAAATTGTGTCTCAGAAAAACAAAACTAACATGGTGGAATGCGCTTTTAAACCCAACACTAGGGAGGCAGACCCAGGGGGAAATCTCTGTGAGTTCATGGCCAGTCTGCTTAATATAGGTGAGTTCTAAGCCAACTAGGGATATATAGTGAGATCCTGAGTTTTTGTTTTTTAAGGCAAAACAAAACAAAAATCCATGAATAAGATGGCCCAGCAGGTAAAGACACCTTTCACCAAGCCTGGGCTTAACTTTCAAGACACAAAGTGGGTATGAGAGAAGCCACACCACACGATAAATGTTTAAACAAAACTGGGCTCATTGTCATGCATAACCCAAACATTCATTTCTATTACTATATAGATTACTATATTACTATATTTCTATTATTATAAGGCACCACAACCAAGGCAACTTATAGAAGAAAGAACGTATTGAGGGCTTGCTTATAGTTTCAGAGAGTTTGGACCATGACCAAAATGTTGGGGCAGGGAGAGGGTGGGCGTGGGGGGGTTGTTGGGGAGGGGAGCATGGAAACAGGCTTACATCCTGGTCCACAAGTAGGAGGCAGAGAAAACTAACCAGGAAACTTCAAAGCCCACTTCCAGTGACAGACATATCTCCTTCAACAAGGCCACACCCCCTAATCCTTCCCAAACAGGATCACCAACTGGGGACCAGGCATCCAAACACGTGAGCCTGTGAGGGCTTCTCTCTTCAAACCACACCACACTGACCTAGGCACTTCTTTTGTCCGATTTTTTTTTTTTTTTCTGAGACAGAGTTTCTTGTTGCCCAGGCTGGCCTCAAACTTACTGTGCAGTCATGGATGACCTTGAATTCCTGACCTTCTTTCCTCTCCATCTAATCTGAAATTATACCTTTTTTTTTTTTTTGGTTTTTCGAAACAAGGTTTCTCTGTGTAGTCTTGGCTGTCCTGGACTTGCTTAGTAGACCAGGCTGGCCTCGAACTCACAGCAATCCCCCTGCCTCTGCCTCTGCAGTGCTGGGATTAAAGGCGCGCGCCACCACGCCCGGCCCTAAAACTATACTCTTGAACCATTATCATATGCAGCGTCAAAACACACGTTCAGTCAGGGTTTCCCTGCCTCGGGGCTTCTTCGGTTCCCTGTACACACAGGCATCTCAAGGAGCAGGTAAGTGTATGCGCTTTGTGGGCGTCCTCCCCTCAGCGAACAGGCTAGCCCCGTATGCCGTGTGTTTTACCTTGAGAGCTACAGTGGAGCGTGAGGCCGGTGAGAACACTCACGCTGGCTTCCCAGCATTCCCACAACTGGAATCACCTGACGACTTCTCCAGCCCAGATAACTGGCTCTATCCACAGTAAGAAACAATTCCCGAGAGCTGCAGGTGTCCCAAATCTGCACTCCTAGGCATTCCCTAGGGAACGCTGTCCCACATGTTTCGGCCCACCACCACAATTGGCCCCATGAGCAGGTGTGGGGCCAGGGCACAGATTCACCTAGTTCTGCCCCCTGCTAGCCATATCATAGTCGCCCCCTCTAAACCTTGATTTTTCTGGCCTGTCACAATGGGGACAGTAACAGCAACAGCTTGTTTAAAGAAGATTGTGGCTGGGCGCGGAGCTCAGCAGGCAGAGGGCTGGCCTAGCATGCCCTGGGCCTTGGCTTTGACCCCCAACACGAGATGAAGCAGCCATGGCAGTGCTCTCTGTGATCGTGGCACACAGGGAGGTGGCGACAGGAGGCTCAGAAGTTCAACGTCATCTTCAGCCGCACAATGAGTCTGAAGTCAGGCTGGGATAAATTAGACCCTTTGTTTAAATATACAAAGACTTCACGTCCTGGGGCTGCCGCTGTTGGCCGTCCTGAGCTCAGTTCGGAGCAATTAGCTTTCTTCTTTGTCTAGGGAGGTGGCAAATTATAAGGCCTCGTTTGACGGAAGGGGTCTGGACTTTCCTAGATATTAAATAAGCACCCTTAAGGGCAGCAGCGACTATTCATGCTTCTCACAGTCCGTGTTCCGTATTCCGAAGCCCTTGCTCCTGTTGCTGGGTGGAAAAATGACACATGGGGTAATGCTGCCCCCTCCTGGACCGACTGACTCATAACTGACAATTTTGTCCACTTGGTCTGACGATACCCTTCAGTAGGCTTGTTTCCCCTGAGCTAGCTGCCCAAAGCCAAGCAGAGCTACTCAGAAACTTATTCTTATGAGGAAATTGACTCTGTGTGGGTATTATTGCTTTGACCACTTGGCCAATAATGCGTCTCTATAGTTCCTGTTTCATTGTGCTCGGCAGAGGTAGTTCTCCAGCGTGTGGTTGGTCACTCCACGCAGTCCCCGCCCCCTGATCCGGAAGGCATAAGGAGCTACTCATTTTCATGTCTGCTGGTAGCAATCTGGGGCTTCTTTCTCATCTTAATGAAACTGGGTCATGCTAACCTGTTGACTCTGTTTCTTAGCAATTAAACTTTATTATGCAACCCAACTAGCTTATACAAGAAGGAAAAAGGTTAAAGGGACAAAAGAGTGAACCTTCCGGTAGCCGTTCCATGGGACGGATCCTTAGGTGTCTCTCTGGCCTGCGTGCTGAACCAGCTTGTCCGCTGCCCCCGCACGCTCTCCCTGCAGCCGACTTTGTTATTCTCTCTTCCCCAACTCCCTCAGTCACGTGAGGGTTCATTAGAAAGACAATAGTCCAGGTGGGGTTCCCAGGTCTGCTTCCTGAATTGCAGACCCAGGATGGCTCCACTCAGTCTGTCACAAGGTATTCATGGGGTGCCCCAAGGGTAAAGCCCGCCAAGACTGCTCCCACCTGTGACAAAGCTTACTCCTTCCCACACTAAACCTTTCCAATAACAAGCCTCTGTTCCTTGGAGGTTTTCTGTTATTTATATTTTCTATTTTAGTTAGCCCTGCCCAAATATTTCTTATTTCCTCACTCCTGCTAGCTTTCAGTTCAATTAATGCTTTTTAACTTTTAAAAAGCTTAATTCATTTAATGTGCATTGGTATTTTGTCTGCATGTATGTCTGTGTGAGGGTGTCAGATCTTGTAGTTACAGACAGTTGTGAGCCACCATGTGGTTGCTGGGAATTGAACCCAGGTCCTCTGGAAGAGCAGTCACTGCTCTTAACCTCTGAGCCATCTCTCCAGCCCCTTCTGGTTTCTTATCATGGTTCTAGATGCTGCAATTAAAAAAAAAAAAAAAAAAAAAAAAAAAAAGATTTATGATACTCTACCTGCAAGTACACCTGCACACCAGAAGAGGGAACCCAGACCTCATTTTAGAGGGCTGTGAGCCACCATGTGGTTGCTGGGAGATGAACTCAGGACCTCTGGAAGAGCAGTCAGTGCTCTTAACCTCTGAGCCATCTCTCCAGCCCCTAGGGGCTGCAATTTTGATGTCTGTTGAAGGTCTATACGTTTCTTTGTAGCTTACAAGATGCCTTGCTATCTCCTCCAGCTGGAAGGAGTACTGTATCCTTGAGTGGTGGGAGGAGATGGCTAAGCCTTCTGGATCCCTAATTGCCACCTAAAGTCACCACCTATTATTACTACTACCACACTGTGGTGGAGACGTGATGTATACTCTTTAGGTATAAATAAGATATAATGGATAATCTTTAAAACTCATATTTATGCTTGATATATTGGCAATGTCTTTAATTCCAAATGAAGGTAAATTTAGTTTGTAGAAGGAAGCACCCATGTTTGAAAGTGATGCCTAATTGAGTGTCAGAAAAGGGAATGAATCAGAGAAGAGTTGATGCCCAACTCTCACGAGAAGAGAGAGGAAAGGGAAGTTACTTCAGAGGCAGTTTTGCCAGGATGGTAATAGAGAAATGGGTTGCAAAAAGAGAACTCGGGTGAAGATGGAATGAGCCAGAAGATTAGAGCAGATTGTTGAATTAGTTTGAGGCCAAGCAGAGCAATTGTGGGCTGAGAGAGAAGCCAGATTAAAAAAGTCAGCTGGGAGAGGAGTTTGAGCCAGAACAGCTGAGTTAAACCAGGCAGCCCAGAGCTCAGAAAGAACAAGCAAGGGTGAGTTCATTAAGCAGTAAGTCTCAGAGGCTGAAAACAATCTAGGCCTAGGTTAGATTGTATGGATACTAGAAGCTTCCAGGACTAGGCCTAGGTTAGCGGAAGGAGGCAGTGACCTTCCAAGACAACAACTGAGCCAGAATAATAAAAGTTACTTTTACAGCCGCGGGGTAGTGGTGCACGCCTTTAACCCCAGCACTTGGGAGGCAGAGGCAGGTGGATCGCTGTGTGACTTTAAGGCCAGTCTGGTCTACAAAGCAAGTCCAGGGCAGCCAAGGCTACACAGAGAAAAGGTGTTTCAAACAAACAAACAAAAAGAATAAATCTAAGTTTTAAAAAAATGTAAAGGCAGGCACTCGGGGCAGAAGCATATAGTTCTCTCAGTTTAAGACCAGCATGGCCTGTAGAGCTAGTTCCAGGACAGCCAGCAACTACACAGAAAAACTCAGGAAAGAGAGAGGGAGAGAGAGAGACACAGAGAGAGAGAGAGAGACAGAGAGAGAGAGAGAGAGAGAGAGAGAGAGAGGAAAGGAACTAGAAAAGGAGAGCACGGAGGATCTCTGTGAGTTCGAAGCCAACCTGGTCTACAGAGCAGCCATGGCTACAGAGAAACCCTGTCTCCAGGAGGGGCAGGGGAGGAAGGAAGGAAGGAAGGAAGGAAGGAAGGAAGGAAGGAAGGAAGGAAGGAAGGAAAACTGAAACCTCCAGCAAAAAATCTTGGACTGACTGCTCCTCCTTTCATCTGGATTGACTTTTGTTCAAAATATTCTGATGGTCTGCTGTTAAAATCCCACCCATTTCAAATTGCCATATATTCTTTCTGTGTCAAGTCTTTCACTAATATCCAGTGTTCTTCTTTGTCTTAAGAGACCATCTTTGCTATAAAGTCTGTCCGATGCCAGGAGAGCTATTTTGTTCTGTTCTGGTCACTGTTTTCATAGGGCATCTTTTTTCCCCCCCACCTTCATTTATGAATGCCTCTGAATCTAGAGTAATGTATAAGTCTGTGAGTCATCTTGTGGCTGGAGCAGGCATGCGTGTGAGACAGTGTGGATGAGGAAGTCAAAGGGCAACTTTTGGGGAATCAGTTCTCCTATCATGTGGGTCCTTGCTATCTACGCGGGCTGGCAGGCCTGGTGACAAGTAGCCTTACTCACTGAGCCACCTCTACCGTCTGGTGACTGAGGCCGCATATCATCTGTTTGCTGTCACGCAGGCTTTCAGGCGTCATCTGTCCATCTCTGTCCACCAGTGATAGCTGGTGAGGAAGAAGACGCTGCTGCGTTTTGCATTTATCTTCTTTACTCTTTTTTATTTGGTTTATTTTGTGTGTATGCCTATTTACTTGAATGTATGTCTCTGGGCCAGTGACGTCAGAAATGGGCATTGGATCCCCTGGAGCTATACTTAGAGGTGGTTGTGAGCTGCCATATTTGACCTGAAAATCTCCGCAAGCGTCCTTACCTCCAGAGACAGAGACAAACCTCCATATCCCATAGAAATGACAGCTTCACCTTCATTTCCTGTCTTCTTCTGTGTTTAACTGTGAATTTTGTATTTTTTCTTTGCCATTATCATGGGATGGCTCTTGTTTGTTTGATTGATTGGTTGGTTGGTTTTTTGTTTGTGTGTGTTTTGTTTGTTTGTTTGTTTGTTTGTTTGTTTTTCTTTCCTTCCTCTGGAAAGAGAAAGAAAAAGAAACAGGAAAGCGTAACGGAACTTTTTTGGTTTCTTTGTAAACTCAGTTATGTTATGTAAATATGTTTTTGCTTTCAATCCCAACCGTGGGATTTTGGTTTGGGGTTTAGATTGTTTACAGCTGATAATTTCCTTCTGAGGGGCGTGGTCTTTGCCTGCTGGCAACAACCTGCCTGGTGCAGCACAGAGAGGGGCGTGGCCTAGGACTCCAGGGTGGTAAAAATTAGCACCTGGAGAGCACAGGCGCGGTGGTCGGTGTTGGCAGGTACTGTGGTGTGAAGCAGTGGGCCACAGGGCAGCTGGGAGATAGATGAGAGAAACATTTCAGCGGATCGGTTCAGAGGAGACTGCTTGCAACATTTGCTATTGACGGAGATGTGGTAATGCCCCCCAGAAAACCAACTGACCCTAAACAGCTGGGAGAAGTAAAGGGGTCTGCATCACGTTGCCACACCATCCTTCTTTCTCTTACCCAGGCTTAAGGCATTGGTGGATATATATCCAACCCAACAATTAGGTGTAAACTCTCGAGGCTTAAGGGCTGGAGATCTGTGGCAAATGGATGTCACACATGCTCCTTCCTTTAGAAGAAACTCTTTTGTACGTGTTTGTATAGATACATAGTCACAGGTGCTGATGGCCACTGCCCGTACAGGAGGGCCTTAGAGAACGTTATACAACATTTGTTCCATTGCTTTTCTCACTTAGGAATGCCTAAACATTTAAAAACAGGTAACGCTCCAGCTTATCCCAGCAAAGGTTTTGTTCTACCTGTAATCCACAGGAATTCCTTATGATCCTCAAGGACAAGCCACTGTGGAGTGTGCACGTCAGACTCTTAAAGCCCAAACAACAAAGTCTTAAAAATGGTTATTTGCATTATTATTCCCCAGCTCATATTCTGGCACATTCCATTGAAGGAGAGATTGGCATATTTTTTGTTTAGATCACAAGTAGGGGATGAGAAAAAGACTTGTGAGAGAGCAGATGATGTTTTTCCTCTTAGAAGTCAAACCACAGGGCTGGAGAGATGGCCCAGTGGTTAAGAGCACTGCCGGCTCTTCCAAAGATCCTGAGTTCAATTCCCAGCAACCACATGGTGGCTCACAGCCATCTATAATGTAACCTGATTCCCTCTACTGGCCTACAAGCAGACAACACTGTATACATAATAATAAATAAATCTTTAAAAAAAAAAAGTTGAACAAAAAAGGTCGAACCACAATGTAGGGGAGATTGGTTATTAACCAGCTGAAAAACATCCTTGAACAAAGTCTGAGAGGAGGTATAAATGTGAGCCAAAACAAGGGATGGGATAACAATTTAGATATAATATGAATAAATTAATAAAATATATTTTAAAATGTGAGCCAAAAACAAGAGGCAGAGCTTTGGAAACTGGGGATAGTTTTGGTTGTTCATCTCTCCACTTTGAGATACTCCTAGAGAGAACTGCTCCGGGCTCTGGCTGAGGTTCCAGCAGAAGAAATCTTGCTGATTATGCCAGGAGAATAGTTCCTTGGAATTGATATCCTTACAGTTTCATTATTTTATTCTTTAATCTTCATTTCCTATTGTTTAGGTTAGTCGGGTTATAAGAGAGGTACTCTCGGCTAATAAGTTCGTAATAAAATATATTTGTTAAGAAAATTGAGCCTACATTCCATCTTTGTTTTAAATTATTTGAACAAGGGAGGAGATGGCTTAAGTGCCATGGAAAGACATTGGGGACAACAAAATGAAAATGAACCTAAAGTTCTGTGGAAAGATTTGTTAACTTCACAATGGAAAGGACCAGATGTCTTACTAATGAGTGGGCGAGGAGATGCCTGTGTTTTCCCAACAGATGCTGACGCGCCATTGTGGATCCCAGGCCGCCTCATCCGGCCAGTCACAGAACTCAGAGCGTCCATCGAAAAAGAGAAGAAAGACCGGAAGTAGAAAGACACCCCCTCACTCCACAGCTAGCATGGCTTCATCCTCCTCAGTGGAAGGGTTTGCAGACCATGCATTAGCCATGCCGTTTCCTCAGTTAAAGTGGGAGGAGCAGAAATCTATTCCAGTTGCAGCAGCCACACGTGATGATCTGAGTCCTGCATGGGGTCAGCTCAAGGCCTTGGCTAGTGGAGCCCAGGTCCTGGTTTCTACTGACAACCTCCCTGCATCCCCACAGAATTTGTTTGTGGGCATACTTGCTCTTTTGGCAGCAGAGGTATGTTTTTCCTGCCTTCTTGTGGCCAATGCTCAGGAATTTGGACACTCTTTGCCTTATTGGGCCTATATACCTGATCTTCCCATACGTCATGTGGCTACACAGGATACTGAGACAATTAAAGTCACTGCTGACAGTGTTGACCTGCTGGTTGGAGAGAGTAACAACTATTTATCTCAGCGGTCAGAAAATAATTTAACTTTTGAGGGCTTTTCTCCCTCATGGCCCATTTGCTTTACAGTTGGAGAAGTAACTCAAGATAGTTTTCTGGGGCTGAAGTGGTTAAGGACACTGACTGCTCTTCCAGAGGTCCTGAGTTCAATTCCCAGCAACCACATGGTGGCTCACAACCATCTATAATGAGATCTGATGCCCTCTTCTGGACTGCAGGTGTACATGCAGGCAGAGCACTGTATACATAATAATAAATAAATACATCTTTAAAAGAAAAAAAAAAAGACTGTTTTCTGCTGAAGGAACATGCTTTATTAGCCTATTCTCCTCCTTATGATTGTCCAGATTGTTATTATAATATGCCAAGAGATGTATGGCTCCTTAAATTACATTTACCTCAGGTTTACAGTGATGCTCATTTTAAGACAATGTTTGGAAGTTAGTATCTGGGGAAGGAGACCCAAAAAGGTTTCTCCCCCATGGTGTGGTGCATACTCCCTTTAATAATTCTGATTTACAGCTTTGGGATTGGTCAGTTTCAAGTCCACATTTAACCAAAAGCATGAATTGAGGGGGGCAGGAAAGCACTATTATACATTTCAATGGCTGTTCCCAGTTGAAAATGTAGGAGCTTGTTACTCCCCAGGATGGGGGACTCCGATATTTCACTCCATGATTGGAAAAAAAAAGTTGCCATTGCAAGAAAACTTATTTCATCTTTTTGCAGCTACTATAAAAGCGTCTGTCATCCAGTACAGAGCTAAAATGACAAGAGAACCAGTCACTGCTTGTGTTTCTTCCCCATTTTCCATCTTACATAAAGGAACAAATGGAATTTTACATTTCAAACAAAAAAAAAAAAAAAAGAAATGAAGGTATCTGTCACATGTCTGCTAAGGGATGTGTCTTGACTAACTACACCGCTGAAACTGGTCAGGACACCTTTACACTGTTGAAACAACCCCCCTATATTATGCTGCCTGTGAGCATCACTGGGTCTTGGTTTAGCAATCCTGGAATTGAGGCATTGCATATGGCTACTTCATCTTTAAAGAGAGCAAGAAGATTTGTGGCTTCTCTTATTTTAGGAATTCCAGCACTGATAGCCACTATCTCCAGCTTTGCTGTTGCCACCATGACACTTATTAAGGAAGTCTATACAGGCCGGTATGTAGATCAGCTATCTAGAAATGTCTCCCTGGCATTATTTTATCAGGAAAACATTGATAGAGTACTTCAGGATAGAGTCAGTACTCTTGAGGAGGCAGCTTTATGGAAAATCATCTTCAGAACATCAAGGTTAGATTAGCAGTTCCATGCCGTTCAGTGTTTACATGGATTTGCAAAACTCCGTACAATATAATGAATCAGAACATGAACAGAAACATGCACAGAGCCATATTAAAGGACTCTGGAATCATTCTGATTTGGGAGTTAATCCTGATGAACTTCATGGAAAGATAATTAACATTGGTAGCTCACATTTAGGCTCTGCCTCTCTCGAGGAGGTGGCTGCTGCATTTTCCTCTGCGTTGGATAGCCTTCTTTCTGCATCCTCATACAATCCGATGTGAGTTAATGGTGCATTTGCGCTCGAGGGCTATTCGCACACTTGGTCATTTGTCTTCCAGTCATTATCTTCCAGCTCCAAAAACCCAGAGATGCCTTGACAGTGGACCTGAAGACACTGAACTATTACAGAAAAGGGGGAGTTGTTGCAGACACGATGATACAA